>NC_133479.1:6739389-6739770 GCF_025370935.1 Choristoneura fumiferana | reverse complement strand
TACGTCATATTAGAAGCAAAATAAAATTGCTGTACTCGTACCCGAGGGATCTTGCACTATTTGAAATGAAATGAAATGAAATGAAATGAAATGAAATACATATCTTCTTTTCTTGTACATTTGGGAGTATTTTATGCTTGCTTGATCTGTTGTTGGCATGCTTGCTTGCATTCTGGCTTGCATGCTTGCTTACATGCTCACATGCATGCTTGCTTAGCTGCGTATATCCATTAGAGCAGCCTCAGGCCGAGCTGCCTCGTCATGAAGCAGATAGACTCAGTTTGAGGCTGCTCGCTCTGAGGCACGTGCTCGAGGCACGTTGCGGATCAAGCTGAGGCGACAGGCCTCATCTAGATCCGCAACATGCGAGCCAGTTTAAAT
>NC_133479.1:6692851-6738571 GCF_025370935.1 Choristoneura fumiferana | reverse complement strand
ATATTTTTGTAACTTTGGCCGTGTCAATATCTTTGCCCTTGACTGTACAAGGTTAACGACTGTGAAATTGTGAAGTGTGAATTTTGCCTAAATACCTAGAGGCCCATGTAGCCTGAAATGTTTTGGATTGCAGTATCTAAGTTAATTTCTAGGGGGGGTCCAGAGCCCTGAGATGCCATTGATTGAGCAAATCCTAGGGTGGGCACTAGATAATTATGGGTGAACCTTGCCCAGCACCATCCCATAGGTACCTATACACTATACACTACCGACAAAGCGTTTTTTATGGTGAGCGCAAATGCTTACGGCCACGTTAAAGGCATGTCTCAAACTAAAGAAACTTTGGTGTTGCAAAAGTGTTTTATTAGGAATATTGCGATCTTAACATAAATAATTCTAATAAGAGTACATTTAGATGGCAAAAGCGTGGATAAAGTATACTTCCAGGAATAACCGATCTATTCTTGTTTTGCAGCGTTATCAGAAGCACAAGAGGAGCTGCAGGCTCAGATCCTGACGCGCGGCGTGGAGGAAGGTCGCAGCCTACTGGACGGTGTCAGTGGTCCGCTCGTTGCCAACTCCCTCGCCGCAGAACTCTCGCAAATGAGTGACGATCAGGTAATCTAACATACTCGATGCTAGAACTATACCAAGCTTAGAAAATTTTGGAGAAAACATGCTCAAATCCGAAACATGGCGATCCTACTAACATACATTTGTTGATTCGCTGTGAAATACACTATTTCTTTACAAAGTTTAGCGTCATGTGTCAGGTTGCCCAATTTTCATTCAGATCATTGTTCGTGGATGTTCTCTTCAAGATTATGCTTGTTTTGTTTCCCATGCGTATCATGGCTTCTTATTCCATAGATAGTAAGATAACAGAATTTTGAACACCAATCATATCTGTTATTGTCGTATCGTATTATATCTGTGTCATATTTATTGAAACTCCATGACATGTATGCGTCCCTGTTCTTAGTCAAAGTGCATTACACATATACTTGCATCTAACAGAAGCATACCTACCTACTAGACTATAAATAACTGATAACGCTTTGACACTATTCGTATTTGTAGTCCAGCTAAGTAGAATTGTTTGATCATTTTATCATAGATCATTAACTATGTTTTCATCCATTAGTAAAAAGACTCATTTTGCCCGAGTGTTAGCTTACTCTCTGTAACCTTTTGTGTTTCATTTATTTGCTTTGTTTTAACAGACCCGTCATATACCTAGTATACATGTACGTAGTTTGGCACACTTTTTGATCGCTTGGTTTGGTTTTCACTCTCGTCCTTATAGATTATTCTACTGAGAGTTTGGGTATTTGGTGTTTTGTTACATGAAATAAATGATTTGAATTTGAATTTGAATTTGATAAGCTAGTAACTTCATTTGTATTTTTCCAAGGTGCCTTAAAATTAATCTGGACTATTTCACATGATGGTTTGGTTAGTTTATCTCAACAGATCGTAAAGATTTTGTACCAATTTTTTTTTTGCACGATGAAGTCACCCCTTTGAGATCTATGGTAATTTTCCACCGGCGAAGCGAGAAGAGACGAGGCGATAAGAGAATTGAAATTTGTATGCAATCTCGCGCGCCCGCCGCGAGCCGCCGCGGGCGCCGCCATACAAATTTCAATTCTCGTCTCGCCTCGTCTCGTCTCGCCTCGCCGGTGGAAAATCACCTTAACATTTTGAACATCGATGAATGAATTTAAAAAATCTGTCGATTTAAATTAAAATTCCGAAAAATAAATACATGCATGTTCAATCCAACATAACCCAAAGATCTACTGAAATATCCGGATACATTTTAAGACACTGTGTAATAATATGGCACTACTAGTGTAGTAAGGGGTATTTTTTTTTTAATAAATCCCAGAAAAGCCATTGTCTCTAGTTCTGAAACACCATTATGTCGCCATAATCAAACAACTTAAATATCTTGTTGAAATCACTTTAGGGGACATTTTTACGGACTAAGCGATCAAGAAATTTGCAGAGAACTGTACATACTGTGCTGCTGTTTGTGTTTATGCAGCGCCTATTCCGCTTATGACAGCCTTATTTTGCGATGCCACTTATTCTTATTTATATACATTTTTGCAGCTCGATGATACACAAACTGATCACAGCATAGAGTTGGAAAAGGTACGCATTTTTACTAACTGTGTTTGATTTCTAGGCTTCATGCATGCTCGAAACATTAACCTTCAACTAACTCTGCTTCTGGACTGGAATTGGTACCTTTTTCAAACTATGTTCCATCTTTCTTTACTAACAACAAAAGTCAATCATGTAACAGCACATAACATTTCTTCATGCTGGTACAGTCACCAACATTAATATCTGCCACAGCGGAGCGTACAAAAATATCTGACACGGCCTTCCGGCCCTAGAAATATAGTCGTATCAGATATTTATGCACGCTTGTTATGTCCGATATTTGTGCTGGTGACTGTACCTACACAAGGTCGATGTACAATTATTGTATCCTCCATAACATGGGTCAAAGTTTAATAACAACTATGCTTAATACATAATACTCGTCGTAGCATCGTAAATACTTACTTCAAAAGAAACAAAAGCTAATATGCGATGTATAATTACAGTTGCAGAAGGCTCTGAAGGAGCAACAAGACGTGAACTGCCAACTGAGGAACTACATCGACGGGATACTGCTCTCAATTGTTGAAAATTACCCGCAACTCTTAGAAGTAAAATGCGCCAAACCTATAGACATGAAATCATAACACACGACTTCAATTTTGTTCCATATTAGCGCGTTTAATGTTTTAAAAAATGAACAATTTCAATTAGTAAAAGTACTTGTTTGATATTATAATTACGAGACCTACTGTGATAAAAGAAAAATTATTTTATTTTGTCAACACATGAAGATTCGATGAAATTAAATTTGATGATTTGGGCATTGCCCGTGTGCTTTATTTTATTGTTATTAGTGACTTGAATTTTAATCCTAAATGAGCTCTTCCAACTTATTTGGTCATGCCATGAACGCAAGTATAAATTTACCTAATAGCGTATAACGTGTAAATATTGTATAGAAATTATATTTTAAGATAGGCTTATACAATGTAGATGTATTGTTCCTTTGTCTCATTTAGATAAATTATGTGTAATTAACATGCAGATCTGTGTTTAGTAATTATTAAATTGTTGCACTAATTCGAGCAAGGCCAGGCCGTCCACGAATATTTTATATTATTAGGTACCTACCTAGTTACGATTCAAAGCAATTATGAAAGACTGGAGTGTATGGTAATGGTGCGATTAGATTCTTTATTTCATACAATTTGTTAAAGTATATTAGATTGCTATTAAAACAAAGAACGCCATTTTATGAACGTCTTTATAAATTCGTAAGTACCTCTACGATCGCGTTCTCCAAAACTTTAGAGAATATTAATAAATACTTACCTACTTAATAAAAATGTGTACCTCTATTTTTACTACGAGATATTTAAATTGTATTTAAGTTAGAATAGTTTAAATTAAGCATTTGTGTACATTTTGATAACATGGTGAATAATGTAAATCTAACGGACGTTCATGTAAGAGTCATCGACTTATATTAAATCAAATGTAATAATTCAGTCTTTTATTTTTCATATCATAAGAAAAACGCTGCTTAACCTAAGTGACTTATTCCTCTTTTTGATTATCTTCAGCTGCTTCGGTATTTTCAGTCTTGTTATGGTCTAAATTACTGATCACTTGTTGAACATCCAGACGCAGCATCATAAATTTTGGGTCCATGTAGTCCTAGATGATCAATACATTGAAAATATCAATTCATTAACAAAATAAAGACCATTTAAGAGACTGACATCATTCAGAAGACTAATACGTATCTAAATAAATATATTTGGGAAGAGCGGGGCTAAAAGTGCCAGGGTAACGGTTCCAATGAGAGTAGGAAGGAACACGAGTAAAAAACCGGGCAAAGCGTGTTGGACACGCCCGAAATAGGGTTCCGTAGCCATTACGAAAAAATTTATTAATATTTTCTAAGGACTTCGTATTTTGTACGGAATATTCCAAGTTTAGGTATATTTTATACTTAGGCTGCTATTTACTCTCAAGCAAAGCTCTAATAATTCTCAAGCAAACTTAGCCATTATTTTTTTCCTTATAAGTTTTATTGAAAATTTGCACTTTAAAGTTCAATATTTCGCAAACAAATCACTGAATCGAAAAATGGTCTTAGCAAACTCCTGCCCCTTTTAAAAGACCTATCCAACGATAGCCCAGACTATAAGGTTGGATGAGAAAAAAATGACCCCCACTTTACGTCTCTATTCTATGGGAGGTAGCCTACCTACCCGAAAATTTTTTTTTATATATATTTTAATATAACTATTATTCGGCATAGTTTACATATATATCTGTGCAAAATTAAAGCTTTCTAGCATTGATAGTCCCTGAACAAAGCCGCGGACGGACAGACAGACAGACTTAAACTATAAGTTCCGTTTTTGCCATTTTGGCTCCTTTGGTGTTGCAGATGTTTATGGGTGGTGGTGATCTCTTACCATCAGGAGACCCACAGTCAAATAAAAAAAAACCTAAAACAGAGCTATTCGTGTAATTTTTGTCGCGAAAGCTAATGATACTACGTCGTTGAGGAGGCATTTTAGATGTTTCCATTGTGGTGAATAGTAGTAAAAAAAATCAAATAGTTAATATGATTTGCCTTTTGATTAGGTATTTTGCTAATATTGTTAACGAACTACAAAAGACTCTTTTAGCGTGGGTGAACTAAGTATTAATTTTTTTAAAGATAATATTTGAAATGACGTGGGTAAACGTAACAACTAACCCTGCTATGAGGCTTGTTGTTCCGATTAATATCATAAAAAACATTTTGGTAAGAAAACTGTTTAACGATCCCGAAAACAAAGGCACTAGGTACATATTCGGAAATTCCCATAAACATTTTTTACATATTATGTGCGCAATTAAGCCTATTGTTATTTTATTTCCATAGCTCAAATGTTTTTATGCAAAACGGCACTTTTAGTCCTGCTTTCCGACAAAATGACTTTTAGAATTGAACTTTAAAAGATTACCTTAAAGGTTCCAGAGTTAGCTTGCATCGGCTGAAACTCACTTTCATTTCCACCATCATTGGTATTATTACTCTCTTCCCGATTAAAGGTACCCAAACCAGGAGTATGCCTGAGATTGAAACTTTGTCCCATCAAATGCGCCATTTCTTGTTCAATAGCATTCATAGCAGGATTAGCATTCGTATTACCAAACTCTCTTGGTACTGGCAACTCTAGAAATGTTTCGGGTAAATACGAACGTTCAAAATTGTACTGAGGTGCACTTTGAACCGATTTACATAAAGAACACTGCTGTTTCCCCTCCATTTGTTTCCTTTCGTTGTGTAGATTCAGTCTTTCCCTTGAAAGAGCCACTTTCTCCTTCGCGATTTGTTTTTCCCTGTTATTCAGCGAAACTACGTGTTCTTGGATACGGCGTATTCTTTCTTCGTACTTTCTTTGGATAAATTCAGCTTCTGAATACTTTTTATCAGCTTGAGATTGTTTTTCTATTGCTGTTTTTGCTAACAAGTCTAAATCCCGACTTCTGAAAATCAGAAACCAAGTTAAAATATTTAAAAAATTATGCTTAGTTACTAACAATAATTGATTCTTATCTTCTTTATACTTTGCTAATATCCTCTGTTCTTCCATATGCAGTTGTTGCTTCTCTACATTCAACCTAGATCTCTCTTCGGTTACTTCCTCTAATTGTGCTTGAAGATCAGTTTTCAATTTCTGCAAAACATAAAATCAGCTTTCATTATTATACGGAGTAGGTTTTACTTACCACATCTAAGTACAAATGTTGTAATTTAAATATTTTTTAACCGCTATTTCCTGTTTTAAACTATGTGTCGAAGCTTTTTCTTTAGCAATCAAAGTGCTATCCTTCAAAGCTTTTTGTTTTTCCTCTTCGATATGAGAAATCTTTTCTTTGTATTCTTTTTGAATATCTTCTTTCAACATCTGAAAAATATCAACATTAATTGTAGCTAGGAAAATCTTGATTACCAACGACGTTTATGCTCTTTTTAAAATGTTTTATTTTTACCTTTACTTCTTCATCTTGCCGTTTAAGAACATTCTTGGCAAATTCAGTTTGCTTATTAAAAGTCGCTTTTTCAAATTCAAACTCCATTCTTTTTTGTTTTAACAAAGCTGTTTCGTCTTCTATCATCTGGATTAGGAAAATATTGAAGTTTATTGAATAATAATAAGCTTATAATATGCAAAATATATAAAATCCACTTGCTATTTGACATCACACCTACCGTTGTCATTTGTTTTAGCCGAGATTCTAGCATCTTCACTATGTCTCTACTTTCTGACTTTTCAACATCGAAGTTGTCTCGTTCTTTTTTTAATTGCTGGATCATTTCTGCGTCAGATTTCAAATTGAAAAACCATTTAGTTCGTAACGTTCGTAATAAATAGATAGATACATAATAAAAATAATTACCGTTTATTTGAGTTTCCCTTATCTGCAAACTTTTATCACCATCTTGTCTGGAAATGTCTGTCATTGCTTCGACTTTTTCAACAAGCACGGTGCACTGAGTCTTGCTTTCTTTCACATCTGCTACCAACTGCTGTAAGTCTGATGAAAATCCAGCGGAATCTTGAATAAGAGAATGCTCTTGTTTTACTGCGTTCCTGGATAATTCAAAGAAAATATTAAACAACTAGCTTTTGCCCGCGGCTTCACTCGCGTTAAATTTGGGGTTCAAAAATACGTAATTAATTATAATTCGTACCAAGTACCAACTCTGAAACCCTGTTTCGCTGATTCAGGGGTGGAATTTTAGAATTATATCCCGAGAAATTGTTAAGTTCCCGCGGGACATGAATTACTGTTATGATCTATTTTAATATTCTTAATTGTCGATTAGAGACACATTGTAGCTTTATTAATTTAGCTTGAGCGTTTTTATAAAATCCTCTTTATTCGTTTTATCCCGTAGGATATTCTGAAAATCTTTAAAACAGTTTTTACCTGTTAGTATTATCTACCTGCATGCCAAATTTGAAGTCTCTAATATTTATAATTACAGAGTTAGGGCCACTTTGAAGCAAAAATATAAATCCTATTTATTCCCTATCCCGTGGGAATTTCTAAAAATCCTTTCTTAGTGCGCGTCTACGCCTACTAAGGAACATATATTCAAAATTTCAAGTTTCTAGACACAGCGGTTTGGGCTGTGCTTTAATCTACATAATAAGTCAGTCAGTCAGTCAGTTTCTTCTTTTATATATATAGATAGATAGGTATGTGTACCTCCGTAGTTAATCATAATATGCAATAATAGACCGACTGCTTTCTATGACTTTTCTCGTAGGTACTTACTTAATATTTTCCATCAGCGATGCATGGTGTTCTTGGAGCACTCTCACGTTATCTACATGTTGTTGTCTCAATATTTCAGTTTCAGATTTATGACGCTCTGTCAAAGAATTCAAATTTTCATCTGCAAGTTTCTTGAAAAGTGAGTGATGCTCTTCCAACCAATTAATCTTCTCTGAATAGAACTTGACTAATTTGTCGCTTTCATCCTTCATTCGTTCCTCGGATTGGGTGACGGAAAGCTCTAGAAATGCTAGTTGACGTCTATAAACACATTTAAAAATTTTAGGCACCTGTTAGGTAGGTATTATATAACCTTCATAGTAGAACAAAAACTTAGACAACCGTTGAACATATGTTTAACACATCTCAATTCATAGAAATTGTCACTTTAGGCACGTTTAAAACGTGTTTAAGTTTTTTGTGATAAAGTTAGACGTATATTTTAGTGTTTAAATTTGAATATTGTATTAAATTCGACATTTTTTTTTAGTTACCTATAAGATGTTTCCATGAGATCTATTTCTTTATCATGGTTCTCCTGCAAAGACTGAACGAGTTGCAAGAGCTGTTTCTTTTCCTTGGTGTGAGGGCTCTCTTGGCGCTCCGCTTGGAAATTTCCTACGTCTCCTTCATTTATATCAACTTCTGTGTTTACATCAGCCGTAGTACCCAGTAAAGCCTGTGAATATTCAATATCAAAATAGGTCAGTACTTAATACTAGCAGTAGATAGTAATAGCTAGCGTGCTAATACCTACCATTTCCTCAATTTAAGAATCATCCACGACCACAGTAAGCCAAAGTGTATGAAATGGTTTCAAGCTTTTGCAGCAGTGTAGAAATTGATAGAAAAATCGTCAAAAGAAAGAGACTTAGAGAGAGTGGACAGTGAAGGGCAAGAAGAAACTACTGCACTATTATCCGCAGCAAGTGCCCTTAACCACTCTCTCAAGAGAGCGTAGCGACGTAAACTCCATGCAGATCTTTGAGTATACCTACCCTATAGCGTGCATTGAGTGGGCAGCAGGGTAGGCAGCGCTAGTGCTGGTGGCACGCTGCTGCGGCGCAAACTACCAACCAACTGCCTACCCTGGAATCGATCAAATTTAGATAGACTTTAACTAAGCTACCTGAATCCGCTGCGTGATCCGGTCCTGATGCGCGGCGATGACCGCCTGCATCTGCCGGCGGTGCTCCCCCTGGCGCGCCAGCATGGCCTCGAGCTGCGCATGGTGCGCCAGCGCAGACTCACGCTGCAAACGCTGGCTATCTTTTTGACGCACTGTCAGAAATGGGATTGCATTACATATCAACTTACCTATTTTTGAGTATGATGTTTGTTCAGTAGTGGGCAAAGTTTAATCTTTCCGTGCCCATCCAAAAAAAAAATACAAAAGAAAACATTGGAAATATGAAATTACTTTGTTATCGTGAACGCACACTAATAATATACTGAACGGCAAAAAATCTGGCCCTCAAATGTATGCAGTAATAGGTAATTATGATTAGAGATTTTTTGCAACGATAATTAAATTTCAACTCAAAATTCTAGCCCTATAATGGTCTGCGCGTGCGAAGCCGCGGGTAAAAGACTATAGGTAGGTAGCTAACTAGCTTTGACTATTTAGCTAGATAAATAAATAAATAAATATCACGGGACAATTCACACCAATTAACCTAGTCCCAAAGTAAGCTTAGCAAAGCTTGTGTTATGGAAATATGAAAAGGTAGTAAGTAAAAATAAGTCGCTTGAATTTTACGAATCGAAATAGGCTTAGGCTACCTAGGTACCAACCTAATTAAAGGTGCTTAGATAGGTACTACAACTAACTAAGACGATTATACCTACCTACGTCGATTATAAAATGATTAATTGTTGAAAATTTATAGTTCTCAGAATCGTAGGTATCTACTTATGCTATGACAGATAAAATAAGTAAACCTGGTGTTTGCTTGTTTGTTTGTTTGTGTGCTCTTTTTGAACCTCGTCATTGTGTTTGTGGAGCTGCTGTTGAGTGGAACGGGCACCACGGTTTAAGTTGTGTGCGGTGTGCCATCATGCAATAAATAATATTATTCGTCGCGCGATGGTTGCCGCCAATTTGCCTTGTGTACCTACTGGAGCCTCAGAGTTTGAGCCGCACCGATGGTAAAAGGCCGGATGGTTTGACCTTGGTCCCGTGGGCAAGAGGGAGGAGTTTGCTGTGGGATGCAACGTCTGTAAGCACTGGTGCGGCTACTGAAAATACGGCTAGACTAAAACTAAACTAACAAAGTACTAGAACTTAACGTCAGGGTATGATTTTGTCCCAGTCGCGGTGGAGACGGCAGGTCCATGGTGTTCCGAAGCAAAGACGTTCGTGAGGGCTTCAGGGTTGCGGATGCGCGAAAGGGGTTGTGATCCTAGGTCGGGCTCGTACCTGGTTCAACGAATAAGTATCGTTGGCAATACGGCGCGGTAATGCGGCGGGTATTTTCGGTAGGTACTTTTGGGCCGGATGCGGGTCGGGTTGGGATCTGACATACGCAATAAAGAAAAGCGTTTTTAATGGAGCCAGTTGTGGGTAGGTGTGTATTTCTTGCTTTTAGTTTTAGTTACCTGACGAAACTTGTTGTGGATGAGTAGGTAATACTACCTATTTGCGATTTATTATGTGTGTGTGTGTGTGTGTGTGTGTGTGTTTTTATAATTTTCTATATTTTTGTTCGATAAAATAAACACTAGGTACATAATCTTACTCTGCATCGCGGCCAGCTTTTCGTCCTGAGCTTTGAGTTGCAAAGCCATCATTAGTTGTGCTTCTTGTTGCTGCAAGTACAATGCCGCCCCTTCAGTCGTAATATCTTCATTGGTACTTTGCATCACGGTATTGCTAGTCGTCATCTTAGACAAATAATCCAACTTAGAATCGAATTGCGGATACACTTGCTCCATTTCTTTTTCTTTTTCAATTTCGTCTTTGAGCTGTTTCTCTTCAACCTTTTGTTTAGGTTGAGGAACCGATTGGTCTTCGTTTTTAACAGTTTTCTTCTTTTTAGTATCCCCACCACCAAGCCAAGCAGGCATGCCCGAGTCTTCTTCCTCGTCATCTTCTTCCTGATTTTCCTTTTGGAAGATCCCCAGCCAATCCTCGGTAGTCTTAGTTTTTCTCTGGGGTTCTTTTTTAGTTTCTTTAACGACAGGTTTTTGCACAGTCGTCTTAGAAGTAGAAGTTGTCGTTTGCTTAGTTTCACTTTTTCCAAGAAACGAATCAAAATCGAACTCTTGACTTTTTGCGGCTGTGACCGGTCTGGCTGCTTGACTAGAACCACCAGTTTTTGTCGACGACCCTCCGAGGATATCGTCTAACAGTGATTGTGAGCTCTTCCCTCTTTCTAAAGGTTTTGCAGTTTCTTTTTTTGTTTCTGGGATTAAATCGCCTAGTATGTCTAATGACTCTGCACTAGTCGTTGGTTTTGCCTTAGCGGGTGACTTTCCAAGTCCTATTTTATCAAAGTCTAACTTGCTCTTTGAATCGGACTTTTGTACTTTAATGGATTCTTTAGAAACTGTGCGGGTAAACGTAGCAGGAGATGGAGACTTTGGTTTTTCTATTTTAAAGTCTGTCGAAGTAAAATCTTTCTGGTCATCTTTTTGATGAGGCGTTGGCTTATCACTAGCACCCAAGTCGAATATTGCATTTTTCTTCTCGACTAACGGTGTATTTTTCTTCTTTGTGGTTTTTTCTTTCCAAGAATATCATCATCAAAAAAACTATCATCGCTACCGTCACTAAGGATTCCCGCTAATGGATCATCTATGTTAAAGCTCATTATTAAAAATATAACAACACTTTTTCGCTTATCTTATTACAGTAAATCGCGCTTTCCTACTCATATACTCTTTGATCACGCTGGTTTGTTTACAAATTAGCCGCCATAGAAACTGAAAGAAAAATAGACCACAGAGTAAACAGACTGTTGCTAAGGCATATTCTACATAATTAATAAAAATGTACCAACTACTACTCCTTTCTTTTACCAAAATTTGAATAAAAATAATGTTATTTTGTTGTCTTTCCGAAGAAATAAGATTCAATAAGGAGTATTTAGTTTATTGTGAGATTATAAATTTCCGAATTTGTATTGCCTAGTCTACTTACAATACAAGCAAGCACAAGCAAACAAAACAAATTATTTCTGAACGCATCACAATGGTGACGAAAAATTTGTTGCTTCATGTCATTTGGTCGGTTCTATTTTAATTATTTTTCAAAACAACTTTGATATTTTGGTGATTCTTATTCATTTACAAAACCTATTTAAATTATGGAATATATTGGTAAGTCATCAAATATATCGTATATAGAGAGACATACTAGATTTCTTTGTTACTAAAGAGCATCGAGCTTTTGTTCTTGAAATTTTGCAAACTCACGTTATTACTTATTTACCAGCTTCCGAAAAGGGAGATTCTACAGAAAACTGTGATCCTAACTCTTTGGTATCGAACGGCACGAAGATTGCGCTAGAATGTAAACCAAATGCTGAGAAACCGCTCACGGAAGCTCCCACGGAGAGTACCGCATGCTCCTCGGAGTCCATCGAGGAGTCTGAGGTCTGCGAAATCCCCGAACAGATCGAATTTACTGTAGTCTTTAACAAAGTTAAACATGACATTACCTTCGCATATGATGCGTCTGTGTTAGAGTTAAAAGCACATTTGGAAAGAATATGTGGAGTGCCTCTGTCCGCACAAAAATTATTAATAAAGGGGATGGCGCGCGACGATATGACTTTAAGGAAAGCTGGAGTTGTCAAAGGGGGTAAGGTGATGCTTGTGGGCTCGAAGATGGATGATATCTTAGCTGTAAAGAGTGTGCCAAAGGTCTGTATAATGTGTTTTTTTATCTTGTTGCTCTTAACGCGTAATTTCTTAGTTGCAACTACAATAAATCAGCATTAAAAATCATCATTTCCATTGTCAAGAGGCTAATTGATTTTGTCACTATCTATAGATCATTTGAAGTAAGGTTTTGTTATAAATGTTGTCTTTTTTATTTTTAGGAAATATTAGATGAAAAAGCTAGCAGTGGCCAGTCAAGTAAGGAGCCTCTTTGTGAACAGAAAATACACAGGAAAGTTCTAGATAAAGGCATCCCACCTGATGTGATGCCAGGTCTTAAAGGAGTTAAGGTATTTGCTTATTCATATGTATAAAATCTGTAAATTATAGCAAGATAAATTGCTTACCTGCCATCCTACTTAATAAAACATTCACAATCTGAAGAAATTGTCTAATTGAAAGGTGTTTTACATGCGTCTCTTACTAATATTGACATATTCTGTCTTAGGCTTTAAGTGATCTGAGAAATCAGGGACATTTATTATGAAGAAAACAATTCTGTTAGCAGTTTGCAGGTTCCTTAACATAATATAACAAAGCTAATGAATTTGCTAGCTATTCTTTTATTACCTATAAGCCTAACAAAAAAAAAAATATTGGTACCAGTAGAAATTGCATTAAAATAATAATTATAGGAACCACTGCCACCTGTGCCTTTGAGTGGAATGCTAAATAAGCATGGAGGCAAGGTGCGATTGACATTCAAACCAGAGCAGGACCAACTTTGGCTTGGCACAAAGGAGCGCACCGAAAAGCTTGCCATGACTTCTATTAAGAGTAAGTTTGACTATACCTTTTCCCAGCTAGAAATAAAATAGCTACATAATGATTGTAGTTTAAATAACTCAAAAACAAACATTTGTTGTAACAGCATATTTTACCAGACTAGTCTATCAAGCAAGGCTAGGTTACGTTCTGTTGTGGAGTTCCAGTGCCTGCCTGACTGCCCTATCATCAGATCCTGGATATCATTGGTTGGTTAGTTGCTTAAAGAGCACCCCAAGACTTGGTTATGTTGTTATCCTGTAGCTCCAGTGCCTAGCTTCTGGCTCCATCGTCAGATCAGCTCAGCTGCTGACATGATGGTGAATCATGATTCAATTCATGTTATTCATGTCAATATTACAATAAGAAATACTATGTTGCTAGTCCTAGAAAGGATAAGATTGTTTAATTGTTGTTTTGTTGCAGGCATCACATCTGAACCCATTAAAGATCATGAACAGTATCATATTATGGTAAGTTACATAATAATAAAATTGTCTATTCAATTTGCATGTCATTGATCAGTTTAATTGGCACATTGAATTCTGAAACTACTGGGGTGATACAATTTTGTAAAAAGTAGAAATTAGTTTTATGTATACTTGTAGAATGCAGGTGGTAGGACCTTGTGCAAGGTCCGCCCGGATTGCTACCACCATCTTGCTCGCTAATCCTGCCATGAAACAGCAGTGCTTGCACTGTTGTGTTTCGGCGTGGAGAGTAAGACAGCCAGTGAAATTACTGGCACTTGAGGTATCCCATCTTAGGCCTCTAGGTTGGCAACGCATCTGCAATCCCCTGGTGTTGCAGGTGTCTATGGGAGGTGGTGATCTCTTATCATCAGGAGACCCACTTGCTCGTTTGACATCCAGTTGAATAAAAAAAAAAAAAAAAAAGAAAACCTATAAAAAGTCTATGGCATTAAAAGTAACATAGCAAACCCTCTCCATACAAGTTTAACATTCACTTGTCTGCTTTTTTTTTTTCATATAATGAAGTCATAGTTACAAGAGAACTAAACATCAAACTCATACTTGGTTTTCATTCCTTCTAGGGTCTCCAACTAGGACCTACTGAAGCTTCCAGATATTGGGTGTACTGGGTGCCAGCACAGTATGTTGAAGCGATAAAAGACGCTGTGCTAGGTGTCTGGCAGTTCTTCTAATTGTTTTCAATGTCAGTTAACACCTCTGTCCGGTTGCTGCCTACTTTTCCCATGAGCCTCTTGGGCAGTTGCAATATTCAAACTATATTAATTATGTCCAAAACACTGGTACAGTGCAGTACCATTTCATTTGTGATATTACAATGCCATGTCAATTAAAATTGTCCATTCAACTTCTGGCATCTATCTGGTCAAATGAGATATTATTTATTGCTATTGTAAGTTTGCATTTTCTGCATTTGGGTTGAGTAATCAGTTCAGGCATGCTTAGATTAATTCTTACAAGGTGGTGCCGTTGTCAGCGCACACATGAGCTTAACATGCCCAGAGTTTCAGACCTGATCTCTATATGTGAACTTTACAATAATCAGTCACTTGAGTGAAGGATTGGACAGAATAACTGCAACTATACAATCATCCTGATTCTTTTCTAATTGTTGCTTTGTTTATCTATATGTAATGTTTAGCAGCTTATAAATTGTGCTAGTTCTCATTCAAGCCAATCCTTCACTGAAAATTTTTGAACCTAGAATTAGAAAATACAATGTTTTAAATTAAATATTTGGTTTCATTATATACCTATAAGCAAACAACTATATAATTTTTAAAAGTTTATTAAGAATACAAAGATACAAGAAACAAAGTATATTTGCATTTAAAAAAATATTGCAAATACTTAAGACTAATTTGGCAGAAGACAGTAGTTGCACTACATAAAAATGGCACCTAATAATAAAACTTAAAGAGAAAGTAATAAATAGTTTGTATAAATAAAAATATTGTAAAATTTTGGCACAAGGATATGTAAAAAAAGAATGCTTATTGTGTACTTAGGATTGACTTTAAAAAATTGGTCTTAACCATATTCAGACTGCACAGTCATGGAGAATTGACCTTTGGGGATACTTGTAGCATGATACCAAAGTCTGGTGTCCAAAAATACTGAAAATAGAAACATAACTTTAAAACCATAAAACAAAAATATGCTAAATACTTCTGAGAAATCAAGATTTAGGGGCTGTTTCACCACCTATTGATCAATTTTATTTGATGGATAAATGTGATGTCTGTCCATTCGAACAAAACAGAGACGGCATCACATTTATCCGTCAGATAAACATAATCAATGGATAGTGAAATAGGGGGATAAAATCTTACCAATATCTCCTGGTTCTACGTAATACTCAAGTTTATGGCAAACATCATCACATTCAGGTACAGGGGCAATGGACCACTTTTTGAGACCCTTGACTTGCCCTTGCCACATCAGTCTTGAAATGTAATCCAGCTGCAAAATTAAATAATTTGAAAAAAAAAAGTTTGTAACCATAAATAAAGAAATGGATATAAAAAGTGAGTGAATGAGAAGATGCTTGCAGGGTAGATTTAATCTCATTATCATTATTAGTATACCCATGAGAAGCCTTTTATGAACTTTTTATGAACAATTTATACATCCTGCAAAAGCAAACATTTTAATTATGAGGAAATTTTAAACAGCAACAATCGTTTTAAAAATCATGTAGGACAAATCCCCAACAATTATTCATTTTTTGGATTTTGGATCTAGTTTCAGTAGCAACAAAAGCGCAGTTAAAGAATAACATGACAGTGCTTTAGATCCTTTTTGTTAAACTTCTACATCCTTATGTTACCTAGATCCAGCATAAATATGTAGTTCACAAGCATGACAAGTGAAAAGGTCATTTAATAATATGAGTTGTACTTTACTCACATGCATAACAGCTCCCATTTCATATCCAAAGAATATGTTTTCAGTAGCTGGAAATTCTGCATCTTCAGGGAGAAAATCTGGTATGTCATAGTATTGCCTCACTTTGGCCAAAATATCCGGATGACAATTTCCCCTAAGAAATAGAAGATGTATGTTTATCAATTTAAACCACTAAGAAGACCACCACCACCAAACACTACAGAAGGAATAATATTTTGTTGATGATACTGCAATGCCATGTAATGAACAATGGCTAATACCCCATATCTGACTAGACATTTTTTTTACAGCAGCTTTAAAATTAAATGTCTAGTTGTGTTTATATTATACCAGCGATGAAACCTCAAATTGCTCCATTTTATAGGTTACACGGCATTACACATTGTTAGTTACATGGCTTTGCAGTATCATTGTTTTTTTTTTAACTTACCAACCAACATACCAGGGTTTCTGTCCTGGTTCATTCCGGGCCCTGGCATCAGGCATATCAAACACTTCCTTTAGTGTAAATAAATCTGTCTTGAAGTTGAGAAACTGACATCCTTCATCAATACTTTCATAGCTGCCCACTGTATTCTCATATAGCCTTTTAAAAGTATAAAAATTAAGCTTATATGTAGCTCTCCAATGGCTTATGGCATTTTTGATAATAATAGGTTTAGACAAATAGGCATAGTTCTGAAAATAAAATAACATTTTAACATGGCTTATAAAAATTTGCTAAGGCAGGTGATAGGGATATGAATAGTTTTCTTACAGCAAAGTTTCGCCGGGAGACGTTCCGAAGTATAATGGGTTTCGTAACGTTAGCGCAATATCCGCAATCCGCGAGTGGCCGCGTCGCTTCCCACACTAGGTAATTATTAGGTAATAAACATCTCACACTTAAAACGCTATTGCCTACGATCACGCTTATAACTACTGATAGAAAAACAACAACTATCGCCACTACCAACTTTCTGTTGTTCGCCTTGTTCACTGCTTCGTTATTGTAATTGGAAACGTAATTGTACTGTCTCAGTAGAATTCCATTAAGTCCACCTGCTATGGCATTTCTTTGAAGATTCCTAATAGTTTTTCTTATAGCTTTGGCTCGTAGTGGCGCTTTTAGCATTATTATTTAATAATAACCGTGAATCAGGGTCACATATTGTAAAATAAAAGTTTTAAATACAAAAATAGTTCATGTTTGTTGCTATTGTGACATTGACATTTTCTACTTCCTGCAGGGCTACTACGAAACTTTAAGTTCGTATCGTATCGTACCGTCCCTCTCGCTCTCGTATTAAATAATCAGAGGGATCTGACACTTATATTATTTAATACGAGTGCGAGAGGGACGGTACGATACGAACTTCGAGTTTCGTGCTGCTGTCTCCAACCAAATAAGAACTCAAATAATTTGTGGGTCTTTTTTGGTCAAATTTTTCATGTTTAGCTTTGGGGCTCGAATAACTCACTCAAAAGGTTCTTGAATAACACTAATTACATAAGAATTACATACTTTTTACGAGGGCGACTTCTCATTAATAAATTATATTAATTCTTATAAGCAAAACAATAGAATTTTTAGTATTTTACTTTTGGAGTAATCAGGTACTGATTACGAAGTCAAAGAGGTAAGGAGTTTAGTAGTTTCACTCTTCCGGAAGTAGCCTACTAGTATTGAGAAAAATTGTATAATGGACGATTGTTGCCCAACCCTAATTTATTGTCTATGCTCGCTCCGACTGACGCTGCCGCCCGCGATGTCGACCACCTGTCAAATGTCATGTTAGTCAAGTCAACGAACCGATAACCGATGAACTTGGCGGTTTCGTTGATTATTAATTAAAATAAGCAGAAATGCCCCCAAAAAAGCGTGATAAAGACAATGAAACTAGCAAAAACTCTAAAATTGACCATCTTCAAGCCGACCATGAATTGTTTTTGCAAGCGTTTGAAAGTAAGTGGTAGTGTTAGATAGTAAGCATTATGTGATGAATAATAATTTGTGCTAGATAATGCTTTTTTCTGTTTTACAGAACCGACACAAATATATAGATTTCTGCGAACTCGGAACATGTTATCGGTGAGTGTTAAATAGACTTAAATGTAAAATAATCATTAACTCGTAAGTGCATGTTATCTGGTCATTTCACGACTTTCTTTAAATTTGCAGCCAATTTTCTTGAACAGAACATTGTCGTACATGAAGAGGCGAATGTCCAGGAGTAACAAAAGTCGCGTTGGATTCAAGGTGGACTCTTTATTGGAGAAAATCACCTTGAAGAAGAGTACTGAGCTACAACCTAATAGCTTGGGGGGGTTCATGACCCTTACGTTTCTAGGGTTCTATGATAAGAGCCTGGTAGACCCTCGGGATTACCAAGTGAAAGTAGAAACATTACTGCTGAAGATATGTCACAAAAAGAGGAAAGAGAGCTCCTCTGCTATTGTGGAGGTTTCTGTAAGTATCAACAATTTTTAACTTCTATTATTTTGTTTTATTGTGCTTTTATCATAGAGCCATGTTTTTGTTATGAAGGATAAAGTTTCTATCGATTTATTTATCTGTCTATGGTTATCCATCACTGTGTCTATAAATTTTTAGAGAATTTTTTATCGTCATAACTACTTGCAAACTTTTATAATATTAGTATGGCTGCCCTTGTACTACTGTAGGTACCATGTTAACTCATTCTTGATTTTAGACACTTATGCACTTGTACTATCGAAGATATGGTATGTTGTATTACTGGTTAATAAAACAATTACTGTAGTTGATTACAAAATAAATTAACTTAATGTAATTTGGTAATTATTAAACCAACTTCATTGTTATCTACTGTGGAACCTTTTCATGGACATAACATTGCCTGACAATAAAATCTTTAACACCATGTGCATGAAAGCATTCCACGGTGGATCAAAAAACAGATAGTTGAACTGGACAGTTGATGAAACTGAATCATGCACTGAAGTAAAAGTTTTTCATAATGAATTTAACTGTATGTGATTCTCATATGACATATCAACACTAAAGTACCACCCCGGTACAAGATTCAGTTTCTTTAACTATACATTACTTTTGATTACTTTATTTAATTTATTATCTCAAACAGCAATACTTTTTCTAAATCACAGCTAGAATTTGTAGATGCTAATGCTGTATACGTGTTACAATTATTAGTATTAAAATTAAATTTCTTCAATGATCAGGTTGGCAGTTGTTCCCTGCCCCTCAATCCGTCCACATCTGAGCCACCGGCCATGGCATCGGCTGTCAGCATTTCAAGCGAAACCTTCAGTCCCTCGCAGGGGCCCAATGTCAAGTCCTACATGCTCATGCTCCGAGTCACAGTCACCAGGACCTCGGGAAACAATGCAAACACTTCTAGCACATCAACAGAAATTATGAATGGAGAGAATGAAGGTAAGATATTTTGAGTATTCGTAAAATGTTATAAGCCTGAACATTGCAGTTAGCAAAATATCTTTATAAGAATGCATATTGACGGTTGAAAGGAGAAATTGACTAAGTGTCATTTTTGTGCAAATTTTGAGACAGCTCAAACGACAGGGAAACATTTACTGATTCTGAACATGTATTAACTCACTATGTTAAAAAATGTTGCTTAGTTTCTCTTTTCAAGCGTCAATATATATGTTGCATATATATGTGAAACTTGTGCACATTGTTTTGTATTTTCATGTCAAATTATTAACATAATACCATAGGCTAGATTTACTATAAATAATTCATCTGCAGCCCATTTGTGTGTAATTTAATCTTACATTTTGTTGTTTAAAACTAAGGCGCAAATTGATGTGAAAGATATTTTTATTGTGTCACCCCTACCATTTTAAAATCATAACTAATTTTTAATGGTTCATTTAAACTTAAGATTTTGTTAATATAACAAATATTATGTATCTTATAATAGGTACCCACAGAATATATCTGGTAACTTTAATTTTTTTTTTCATAAATTCAATGCAAAATTATCAATTGTCAATAGTTTGTGATAGGTATGTATTTTATTTATTAAAAAATTTCTTACTTTATTTTTTTACGGGTTGTCTTACGGGGTGACTTTATTGCCAAGAGTGTTTAGATCATTTTGAGCACCACAAGTACTTCTGCTGCTGACTGTACAGACATCATGGGATATTTCATTTCAAGAGCTATTATTAAGTTGATAATAAATTCCTGCTTATCTAGAGCCTGCAACGAAGCGACTGAAATCCTCGGATCACGTCAATGGCACATCAGACAGCAAATGGAGCAAACTGTATGGCAGTGAGCTGATAGTGTATGACAAACATAACCGGTGCCTTCTCACTAATGGAGAGTACGACTTGGTGCTGCACGATGCCACTCCGGGAGGCAGGAGTGCCACAATAGCTCGGTCTCCGCACAAAGCTCTTATGGCTCAATGGGAGACTATTCCTAATGTAAGTTTGAATAAATCGTATATTTCTGTCGCCGAGTTGTTTTTGTATTTTTATCTATGAAATAGAAATAACAAGAGGAAATGGCATGTTAATGAATCACGCTGATTATAGTGGTAATTAAGTTCATCTATAAGCATATTTACGTCAGTTTCATTATCATCACCATCTGACGTTTTACTTTTTCGAATGAAAGCTACGACCAATAATCGAAAAGATTTCAAAGTGTGTATGAATAAATGTGTATGTATTTCTCACGACACTGATTGATTACGGTCCAAACCGACTTGTTGACATTACCTCTTATTTTTTCTATTTCGTAGTTAACAGTTAAAAGCAGCCTGAGGGGCTACTACGAAATTCGAAAATCGAAGCTCGTATCGTACCGTCCCTCTCGCTCTCGTTTAAAATAATATAAGCGTCAGTTCGAATTTTGCACTCCGTACTGTTAAGCATATGTAACTAAATTTCGGAAAAGAAGCGTTTTTCCCATATGGCGTGGCGTCAGAGTTTTTGACAGAAACTTTTTTATTATGTTAATGTGTATTTTTTTTGTAAATTATAACAATCTTGACATTAATTTACGAGCGTCCATTACAACGAATGATTCATACTAGATAGGGCGCTCCTTTAAAGAGGATGCGAAATACTTATCGCTTCTGGTCCACCTTCCACTGCGAGCGGTGCGAACTCCGTTCCGACTTCTTTTTACACAAAATCGACAATGATTGACCTCTATCCCACCTAATGTAAAGTGCAGATGAAGTCAATGAGGTGTATCTCACTGGTTCAGTAACAGCATATTAACTCCGTTTAACTTCATTATTTTTAAGTAAAGATATGTTATAATATGTTCCCAACGCAGGTCACACACACAAACACAAAATACATTCTTTTGGTTTACTTACTCTAAGTGTTTGTCATTATCTTTTATTGCATTTCAAGTTATACACAAAATTGGTGTCACAAATTTTCAAATAGGCATAATTAGTGCACTTTTGCACGATACAGCAGGGCTACTACGAAACTCAAAACTCGAAGTTCGTATCGTACCGTCCCTCTCGCTCTCGTATTAAATAGTGTGTCAGAGGGACCGCATGACACGAACTTCGAGTTTCGAGTTTCGTAGTAAGTATATATATGTAAATTATGCCGACAAAATGGTACAATACAAATCGTGGGGTATCGTTGGATAGGTATTTTAAAACCATTAGGGGTTTGCGAAGACGATTTTTCGATTCATAGATTTTTTTGCGAAATATTCAACTTTAAATTGCACATTTTCATTAAAATCGAGCGTCCCCCCCCTGAAAAAATTCAGGATGGTAGTAAATATATCAAACTTACAAAGAAAACTATGACGGCTAAGTTTGCTTGAGGATTATTACCTAAACTTGGAATATTCCGTACAAAATACGAAATCCTTAGAAAAATATTACTTAATTTACATTACTTTTCGTAATGGCTACGGAACTCTATTCTGGTCGTATCCGACACGCTCTTGGCGGGTTTTTTAATAACACTATACCTATAATATCATTGATTAAACCCGCAACAATTGGCTAAATAGAAGTACTTCCACTGAACTTCTATTAAGTAGCTTGTTGCAAGTTAAACTGACTTCATGTGGAGTACACTCCGCTCGCAGTGTTAGGCAGGCATTGTTTCATCATCATCATCATCCCAGCCTATATACGTCCCACTGCTGGGCACAGGCCTCCTCTCAGAACAAGAGGGCTTGGGCCATAGTTCCCACGCATTGTTTAGTTAGTGCCAAATAACTGAGTTTGTTTGCAATTGTAAGAGAGACAGTTTAACCTTCCAGGAAACGATATCCAACAGATATAAATGTTCGACATATTCAAAGTGCGTCCACTGCTCAAACTGAAGCTTAGCTGGAGTCACGAGCCCACAAACGGTCTGGTTACCGGCCCAAGCTCTACCAGCAAACTGAGACGAATGGTGCTAAGAGAGACAGTGTCACAAGAAGGAGAGACCTTCTGGCAGTCAACAAAAGAATATAAATGCGAAATACATAGTAAGTAAGTTTTTTTTATAACGCACTATAAGTATAAGCTTTTGATAATGCGTTAATTGTGTGAGTAAAAATGGTCCGCTACAATCCTACATAGTAATCGTAAGATCGAGCCGGAAAGCACACTGTTGGACGACCGAAAATTAAATCATGGCTTTCATTTACGTCATATGAAGAGCACTTGTGCAAAATATCTGTCTCTAAACTTACAGTATGTATGCTGTATCTATCTATAGCTTAGCAGTAGCTGATATCTGAATATCAGGATTTCAGTATTGTACCCTATAATCTTAATAGAAGCTCGTACCAAATTTCGTCCAAATTCATACAATGGTTTAAAAGTCAAAGAGTAACAAACACGAAATAAAAAGAAAACAAGAATAAATGTCATTAGTCCCGGTTTGTACAGAAACCAGTGTTGCTGGAAATTTATGCTCACATGTCCATTCATACACACTTTAATTTAAAATCTTGATGATTATTTGTCTTGGCTTTTATTTAAAAAAGTTAATATTATTATTAGCTAATTTATATCAGTGTGTCTCTTTGACATGCCATTTCCTCTTGTTACTCATATTTTAATTCCAGCAACAGATTTTTTTTTTATTTTTTTTTACTTGTCAACAGGAGACAAGTCAAAGTCCGAGTCAGCAGAGGACAGCAAACGCCAGCAGATCATCTACCAGTTCCTTTACAACAACAACTCGCGTCAGCAGACGGAGGCGTGCGACGACCTGCACTGCCCGTGGTGCTCTCTAGACTGCGGCCGGCTATACTCGCTGCTCAAACACCTCAAACTCTGCCATTCCAGATTCAATTTTACATATTTCGTGAGTACTTTATTAGTTCAGAATCGTATTGTATGACGTTGATGCGACGTATAAAAGAGGCATCGAAAATAAACACTTTTATTAAGCTGTGTTTCAACCAGAGATATGCGAGGATGTGATTCATGTGATGCGAAGAATGTGCTTTTCATGAACCAATAGAAACGCTTCATTTACCTTCATTTTCCACCAGCGGTGCTGTGCGTGGATAGGTGTTCATGAAAAACATTCCTCTGGTGGAAACTTTAACCAGTCTTAATCTTCTTTTGCTAAATATGTCATTGTGTGAGTTAAAAACGGACTTAAGAAAACCACAAATTACTTTTACACTGTTTTACTACGCATAATTAATTATCTTAATTGTTCATTCTCTTTTATACAGTAAAAGTTAGGCCACTAGGTCTTGATGTAACTAATTTATTTCACCTGTTGAACAGAAATCAAAAATAGCATGTTTTATATAATTATATAATAATTAATGTAATGGAATCTTTGAATTTAATTTTCATCCACTTTCTATTGTGGTATTGACACGAAACTTGACTTTCATGCGTAGTTCTGACGACAATACTATAATATGCTACAGTTGCCAGCACCAATATTTGATACAGCAAAGGATGCGTAAATCTGATACAACTCTATTTCTAGGGACCGTTTTTTTTTTCACCTCAGAAAAAAGCTCTTAAGTTTTGCAGGTGGTAGGACCTTGTGCAAGGTCCGCCCGGATTGCTACCACCATCTTGCTCACTAATCCTGCCGTGAAGCAGCAGTTCTTGCATTTGTTGTGGAGAGTAAAACAGCAGGTGAAATTACTGGCACTTGAGGTATCCCATCTTAGGCCTCTAGGTTGGCAACGCATCTGCAATACCCCTGGTATGGCAGGTGTTTATGGGCGGTGGTGATCTCTTACCATCAGGAGACCCACTTGCTCGTTTGCCATCCAGTCGAATAAAAAATAAAAAAGTGGGTTTGTTTGTTGTTGTTGTTTGTGTTTGTATGTTGTTGTGTTTGTTTTTGAACAATCGTTCTAGCTTGGTCTTATCTCTGGGAAAACGCTGGTTTTCGAGGTTTACTCCGAGCGAACCTCTGTCCCCATGTACTTTAACTAAATGAGTGAGTCTCACGGTAGTTTCACGTCTGTCCCCCAGCCGATCCCCGGCGGCGCGCGCATCGATGTCTCCATAAACGAGTTATATGACGGCTCGTACACGGGCTCCCCGCACGACCTGATCGCGGCGCAGGGTCGGTCGGCGGCGCCGGGCCCGCGCGCCGGCCCCACGCGCCGCACCTCGCTCACGCGCGTGCTCATCTGGCGCCCGAGAGCGCGCCGCCGCCCCCAGAGACACAGCCTGGCCGAGTTCCTCGAGCTGGATGACAGCGAGCTGGTCGAGGCGCAGCGGCCGTATCTCACTGGACACAATCGGTGAGCATTATAAGCGACGGCACTGGCGTGCTTTGGAACAATTCCAACGTAGGCAGCGCTAGCTAACTAGCTAACCGACCAGAGGCTTGGGTTTCATTATAATATTGCTGCTCCTTCTGAAGCCTAGAAGCTACCGATCGCTTCCTACAGTATTTTTGCTAGGTACGCCATAAGCTATCGCTAACCCCCTCTACTGAACATTAACTCCTGTTTTCCAGGCTGTATCACCACACGATCACGTGCCTGCCGGTGTACCCCAACGAGCTCGATATAGACTCGGAGGACGAGACCGACCCTCTCTGGCTACAACAAAAGACCATGATGATGATCGACGAGTTCACAGACGTAAACGAGGGAGAAAAGGAACTCATGAAAATGTGGAACCTCCACGTCATGAAATACAACTACGTGGGAGACTGCCAGATCCCGCTCGCTTGCCAAATGTTCCTACAGATGAAAGGTAAGGAACTTCTAGAAAAGAATTTATACAGGAACTTTATACTCCACATGTGTTCATTGCACGACTTCGGACTGCTCAGTCCGGTCGCGCTGTATCAGACGGTGCAAATGCTCAACCAAATGCTAGCGGACAACGCCGAAGCCAAAGAAAAGATGCGCGAGTCGCTCAAAGCGCAGCGCGAACACTGGAACGCGGTGGGAAAGTACCAGCAACCCGTCATCATTGAACCCAAGCCGCAGGCGACCACCGCCAAACTGAACAACGTAGAAGCCTCCCCGTCAGTCAGGAGAAAGACCTCCAATCTTAACAACAGAATGGCCAACCCTGGCACCAGTTATAACAAAAACGCTCCGATAACTTCGACAAACGGTGACACCAAAAGGAAAATGTCTTCGGGAAGCATCCAAAGCCGCAAGCGGTCGTCTATATCAGAAAGGAAGCGGTCCGTATAGCAAATACTAACTCGTTCGTTGTTGAAACGATGACCTCTGCAGTCGAGGCTTTAAGTACAATGTGAAAGGTTCTAGAAGGCTCATTGGAAAGTGAAATTCGTTCTAAGTTGATACTCTATTGTACGTAGATAAAAAAAATTAAGACTGGGATAGCGACTTTCCACTTTAAGTTCGGGTTTACACTTTTTAATGGCACTTAACGTACAGATCTGTTCATTGACAAAGTCGAAGTCCTGTATATTTTAATTCGAATGTACGAGTAAAGCAGGAGCGCAAATTACAAGATTTTTTATTGCGCGCTCTAAACTTACTTTAACGATTTAAAGGAAAACTATATTCAGCGTATTAACTTTTATAGACTTACGAGTATCTCGTAGGAGTGAGTACGAATAATTTATGTCTAGACTCTGGCTAATGAAAGCTTAACCTGTGAAAACACGGCAGATTCAAAAATCTTTCATATGGTATTACATACCAGGTAAAGATATCGGTACATGTACTCTATTGTTAAGGTATGTATCGACATTTTTGATCACCTTGGCCGCTCCGAAATATCTGATGGCGACCGTACCACAGAATAAATAATAGTATAAGTACACAGAAACTGCTCTGCGGTACAAAAGTGACGTTTAGGCATAAGAAGCGTGCCTGCTTTATGCTTCTCTGTCTATCGCATAACTCGTGTTCACTCGCACGCGGCACGTGTAGGTACTAGGGTTGCTACTCCCGGAATACACTAGTGAAGGTTGGAAAATGTCATTATCATCAGATTGTAAATTTAACAATGAAATGAAATGAAATGTATTGCGTAGTACAGACGATTACGTATTGCTTAACGCTCCTTTTGCGATTGCAGCCACATTGGATTTGATTTTTTTTTGTGAACAAAATCGCGGAGTGAGATTACCGACCAAAGTAGGATTAAAAGTTTTTTTTTTGTGTTGTTAATTTTAATAAATAAAAAAGCCCGTATTAATAAACTACACTCAAGTCACAGAATAGATAATAGTACGAGCTCAAGTGTCTGTTTTCTCATACTCTTTGGGTCTGTTTGCCCATGACATTTGAATAATGTTGCCACTCAAATAATAGCTGGGTTCAGCTTTCATTAGCCAAACTAACAAACATGACCTGTACTTTTGTCCCTTATCATATCTATAAGGTCGCCAAAGGCATGAGTCGCCCGGAGCGCATACTCCAAGGCTGGCCCTGTGCGCTGCATGCCTGTAAAGAGTATTTATAATACCGTACATACATACAATCGTCTTACACAATAGGCTTGCCAATTAACTACTACATTCACTAAATATGGAGACAAGCGACTTCGGGAGTGAAAAGATCTGTAAAGCCGGGTTTCCACTGAGAAAGCTGCCTAGCGAAGCAAGGGCACGAGGCATGATTTTGTTTGACACAGGCCTGAAAATCGCACCGAAAATGGCGGCTCGCTCAGTGGAGACCCGGCTTAATATTTTTTCAACCGTTTATTTTTTATTATTGATGGCGGCAGGAGTGTAGAAATAAATTGATCTTGCGTGTTCCTTGCATAATTTTCAAATTGGCGCCATATCAATCGATGAATCAATTTTGACAAAATTATGCATTAGTATTCTGATTAGGTGATATAATTTCGTTGCTGGCGTTCAATGGAGACGTCTAAGTGTTAGTCAATATCCATGAAATGGATGACATTATAGTTAAGTTGGTTAATTATGCCCGTTGCTATTTTATTTGCGACAAATTGTATTGCTGGTAATAATAATTCTCAAAAAATGTTTATTTGATTTAAGTAAATAATATCCGAACTTTGTACTATTTTGTTGCATTTGTCTTTGCTTATCGTTTTGTGATATGATAATATATACAATGCGTGTTATTCTTAGTTGCGTGTGGTGTACGGACGAATATTCTTTGCAACATACGCACTTTTATATGGGTCTATTCGTAGAACACAAAGTTGAACTCAATACTTGCGGTATAGAACAAGTAAGCTTATTTGTGTTACTTCTATAAAAAATTGTTGTGTTAAAAAGATTTTAAATAAAAAGTTCTGCTACAGAAATAAAAAACACTACAATATAGTACCTATCATGAAATTAAAAAAAGGGAGAGTCCCCTATTGTCAAATTAATGTTCCTCTTACTAAATTTGAACTAATGTAAACCCAGTTAGTTAGCAACAAAATGGAAGACTGATTTCTGGAACTGTTACATGTTGGATGTTTTTTTGGTTTGGTCCTTTGTGACAATCCAGTACAGCCGGCACGGAAGTGTAGCGCTGATCGTAAACGTGGAGAGAATTCGGCCTATATGACAGTTGCGCTCACCAGTCGGCACTTACCCTTGCCCCGTGCACCCGTCCCGCGCGTCGCTCACTCCCTCACGATACCTTATTTTATACTTACGCATCAATGGTCACCGCAACACTTCCGTGCTGCGGTCTGTATGTCTGGGTACTCGAACTGCAAGATTGTATGGTCTCATGTAGGGAAATATTTTTCGCCATCTGCGATTAGTCTTACGTTGTTTCTCATGATAAGTAGCACCGTGGAAACTGACTAGCGTTGTAACAGAACACGTCATCTAAGGACGTACGGCCGCTGTTGGTTGAGCAAACATGGGACTTAGTCACAATGTGATGTGATGATTGCTTTCGTGTTTACAAAAACTGTTGATATGACTGCGTTCCACAGTGGTTCAACATTAATGCCCAAAAGCTAGCGAAAGGCAAAGGGTAAAGTGGCATACCGCTTGAATCTATAGCCTTGATCAGACGGAGCAAGAAACTTGCGAGTTGCGATACATTGCCGTCGATTGTTAATCGCCTATAAATATATAGCCATGCGGTCCCGCAATGTAACACTCACACTACATTCCTCGCTCCGTGTAATTAAGGCTTGCATTACTTTTCATCACATTTTTTTTATTTTTTATGATACTTACCCAAAGGTTAAGTAATGTTATCAATAATGTGATTTTTTTATTACTAGGATCTCGAATATTTGTCACCCGTATTCGATTGAAGCCGAATGTGGTACGGTCGGCCAAGTAAGCTGTCTATCAATTTTTAATCACCTTCCTATGAAATGAATATGTCACTAAAATCGAACTTTCAAGTTAACAGACACGTCTATTGGCATTATTGTTTTATGCCATGCAAACGATTATCAGTTATGAGCTTTAGGGACTGTTTCACCATCCATTGATTAATGTTAACTGGCGGTTAGGTGTGGTGCCGTCTCTATTAGTTTTGTTCGAATAGACGGAGACGGCATCACATTTAACCGTCGGTTAACTCTAATCAATGAATGGTGAAACAGCCCCTAAAGCTCATAACTGATAATTCCCTTCTTTTTGTAGGACGATGATAATATGTATGAAATAAAACATTTCTGACAATAGTATTGTGTAACACTAAGGATCTACGCTAGCTGACGCGGTTTGCACGGAGCGGGTGGACGCCTATTGAAAAATAGCATAAGCAGCGCTGACTGCACGCGTCGCGTGCGACGGATTTTTACCTGCACCCAAACCCGCGCCAGCTAGCGTAGGCCCTGATCAACCGAACATATAGTCTGAATTTTTTGAGGTGTCCCGATATCGTTAACAGCCCACCTTTTCAGAGCCATTGTGTTCTATTGCGCTCTCAATTTTATCTAGTTGTTCTCCAAGATTATCTGCCAACAAAGTTTCATTTCAAATGAACTCTCTATTGTAAATAATAAACTTGTTATTTCAATGAGCTATTTTATCTTATATTTTTGTTCATTTTAAACTGAGGATTATGCACTTGAGGGCACATAGAATGGCTTTGTTCGAAAGGTGGGCTGTTAACGAGATCGGGACACCTTAAAAAATTCATACTACATATACCTGATATACCTGATATACCTATATATATGTATACAATTTTTTGGCGTCTTTCCCAAACTCAGATTCGCTGCCCTCCGGGGGTGAAAACCGTCAAGAAATTAGCCATGTAATGTACTCATAGGTCATAGCTAGCAGCATAATAATGTAGGTTTCTTTTAGTTTTTTCTTCTTTCTCTACTGTGATGTTTCTAAAAGCACCTCATTCGTCATAAGACTAAAATAAACTTAGCCTAAACGGCTTCCAGATTGTCTGCTAAGAGTTATTGTGTTCGATAAAGTGTTGTGGCTGTCTGTAGTGACAGTAGTTCAGATCTAAAGCCCAGTTTAGACTTGCAAGAAAAGTCGTGCAAGTTGCGTTACATTGCGGCGTTCAATCGACCACTACAAACCAGTTCGCTTTACGGCCTCGCAATGTATTGCAACTTGCACGATTTTTCTTGAAGGTCTAGACTCGGCTTATGCACCTATTATAAATCACAACTCAGTAATGGGTATGATCTGATAAAATGTATCTGGTATCTATAACAACTCGTATTGATAACCATTTTGTAAATTAAAGTTATTATGATCAGTAATGATCACATTCAGTTATTGTATGCTTGGAAGTATCTAAAAATGTTTCTGATCCCATAGACTAAAACATGTTTGCTGGCAGCACAACTTGCTGCATATCGAAATCGCGTATCTCAAATCAATACGTCAACAAATTTGACCCTTGAAACAATGTTCATTAGGTTCACTCGGAAAGATCATCGATTTTGAGATATTAGCTTTTTTCAAAGTACTGACGATATATCCTATTCCAGCAAAGCCATTGCGTATAAGGCAAATTAGGCCACAAATCATAAATGGCATTGCACATTGTGTTAGCCTTCCACAGGCAAACGATAGCATTTATTGTTAAATTAGACTGCTTTTCTACCAGAAATGACTAGTTTAGCTTAGCACCTGTATTTTCTATCCCTTTTGCATACCTAGTGGATGGAAAGGGATTACATATTTTTATGTTCGTGACAAAGACTGTCGTCTTCCCGAACGTCAATTCTATACCACGCGCCATATAAATCTGCCTAAAAGTTCATTATTTAATACTCAGTTTTGACGCATTTTTGAGATACATTTTTTATGCGACGTCTTTACGTTACTCCCGGATTGTGTTCGAATCGCTTAACGGTATAGTGCCTATTCAATTATTGGAATTATACCTTTATAGTTTTTGCGGTACTCGTCGGGGCAATGAACTTTTAGGCAAAGTTAGGCGGCGGAAGGTATAGCTTGAGCAAGTCACTAACGATCGATGCAATCATCGACGTGAAATTGCGGTTTATTTTATATGTGTACTATTTTACAAGACGGTGCTTTGCGGAAGGCCCATATCAAGGAGAAGCAAGGTTAAAAGTTGTGGTTTATTGTATACATTTCCTTGTACCAATTTTGCCCAGATGACAATTTGAGGAGTAATTTTACAAATTTGTAAATACCTAACCAGTATCGTTAAACATAAATCATGATAAAACTGCAGGGTGTCCAGTTGCCTTAAATTCACTCAATTTAATATCGCGATCTGATAAATAATGAATAAATTTAAACCGATAATTGTAGAAGATTGTGAACAAATTGACTGTTACACCTAGTAGTTACACAAGCACTTCGATATTTACATTTAGTAACTAAAGTTTTCATTCGTTTATTTGCAGTATTTTGCATTTTTTGCCGATTTTTTTATTTGAAGCAAGTACATTGTTATTATATTCTATTATCGTATGATCCTATGTCGACTAGACCTGTACTTATAAAATGAAATAATAATTATTTTCAATACTCTTTGGTTTTATTTCACGGAACAGTTCGTACCTCCTGTCGTTGAAAATATCAAAATTGGAATGTCAAAACTGTAACCAATGAAGAGAAAAATGGGAAGCCATTTGACAAAGTTCACAAACTGAAATTTGTTGTTTAAATATGTCATACTCGAAGAATGCCCGCAAATTACCTGAAATAAGCAAACTAAATACACACACAGACAAACGCGAAGAAGGAGGTAATGTGTATACGACTATTGATCATCCAAAGTATTAAAAATAACAGAGTTCGCTTGTATTTTAGCTATAACACTTGATTGTTTTTGTAGAAGTTATTGCTTGCAACGCCTCTGAGAGCTGCACATATGCTGGTAAGTTATAACTAATAATATACCTATAGTGACCCAGCAACAACAGCATGTATACAGCATACAACAGCAACAATAGCTGGGAACTCCACCATTAAACTACGTAGTTTAAGGATATTTTGCGACAGATGCTGTGCTGTCTTGGCTTCAATTCCTGCTTCAGGGTTTAGTCCACAATTAAATAAGCTGTACCTCCTAGTGTCTAATAGATTACTTCTGATAATGTGCGCCGAGACTAAAACGGCGCACTGTTAACGTTTTTCAGTGACCATATCTAAGAAACCAAGCGCTGTAGCCGAAGACGAGACCGCGTTGTGCTCAGGGCAGAAATCGTTCATAAGCATCCATTCCACCGACCAATTATGTCAAGTGGCAGATGTAGAAAACCCAACCAACCTCGATGAGTGCAATGTCGAAGTTCTCAGTCTCAATGAAGTCTTCCCTTCCACTTCAGAAGAAAGCCTGTCCAACGAGGATGAGACGGTTCAGAAAAAAGAGAGACGCAAGAAAAAACCACCTGTCCCTAAATCTATAGAAAAATCTGCATACGCTCCGAGTAACAGCAAGTCGTCGACGGGATCAGGGCGGGTCAAGGAGCCAGTGGACAGCCAGCCGTCGGTGTATTCGGATTTCGATATACCCAAGAATACGATGTACGTGATTGGCAGCAATCCGGGAGAGCCAAAAATGTCGTATCAGGATCCGCCCAAGAAAATATCGAAGACGGTAAGACTTAAGTTTAGTATCTAATACGACAAGCAAACAGTTGATCCCAGATCAAGATCGTTAGATTTTTGGTGTTGTTTTCCAATTTGAGGGACATTCCTGCACCTTAAATTACTAATGACTAGCTAATGACATGAGCTTAAGCTGCTAAAATATAGGTACACTTACTCTAGCCTAGCGAGGCACATTTAGTAGACACATCAAGTTGTATTAAAACCGAGCTTGTATCGCACACCCTCAGACTGCGCCTACCGTTTCTAAGGCACCACCATGCCCTTCCCGTGCAAAGAATTTATAGGCGATTCAAATGACATTGGTAATGAGCAGAACGAGTAAACTGAACTTATAGGTACCTAGCGAAACAGATGTCTTTACCTACTTACCTTCATTCATAATTATCTATGTAACGAAATCTTTTAGATTGCTTATTACCCACTTCTTATTGCGGTATTGATATGAAACTTGGAAATTAAACGTAGTTTTAATAACTAGAACTAGGTATACCTACAATTATATGGTACCATTCTGCTGATCCGACAATAGCCGATTTGACCTGTTTAATGTAACCTAGACGTGCTTGGGCTTATTGTAAATGCCTTGTGGTGTTTTTTGACTATAGATGTGCAAGTTGCGGAAATTTTCCAAAAAGTTGGAAAAGTTCTCGGAAATTTCTGGAAATTTTCACAAGAAATATAGAAATTTAAATTTAAGAAACGGAAAGTTTCAATCCCCATACAAAGTTGTGTGAAGTTTACGAAATTTTCCTATGAGAAAAATTCCGCATACTGGAAAGATGTGTGATGATGGAGCAGTCGGCAGGATTACCTTTAAAGCGCGTTTTTTAGTTTCTTACCGACTTCAATAAAGGAGGAGGTTCTCAATTCGACAGTAGGATGCTTTTTTTGAAGCTATCATTATTTCCAGATGAAAAAGTTCCTCCGCAACATCGATAAGCACAAGAGCGAGCAAAGCAAGAGCGAGAAGGCAATCAGTAAGCTCACGACCATGCGAGGGATCCTGAAGGACGGGCGCTGCGGGCCCGAGTGCACCGGCGACTCCGTGCAAGGCCCGGAAGAGTACAGCACGCGTGCGTTACCACATTCCACTTCCCACTAATATTATAAATGCGATTGTTTGTAAGTCTGTTTGTCAACAGCTAGTAATATAAAAAATGTGAAAGTTTGTATGTCTGTTAATTTGTTTGTTACCTTTTCACGTCAAAACCGGTGAACCGATTTAGATGAAATACCTACGGTATACAGATAGTTCGAGACCCGGGGAAGGACATTGAATGGTTTTTTACCCGGAAAATTGCATACCTAGTGAACGCGGAATACCTTAAGCGAATTCCACGCGGTCGGAGTCCTTACATAAAGGCTGTTTCATTGGTCGATAACTCCGGTCGATATACAGCGTGAGGTGTCTCTCCCCGCAGGCGGTAGGTAGGTATACCAAATGACTTGACCAGTGATCGTACTTTTTCTAGCATTCTTGGTGCGATGACGTCAAGTGACACACGACAGCGACCTAGGGTTGTCAACGTGTATAATATGATTGACGTTTAAAACTATGTAGTATTATGAAACTCATTTTTTTTTTACTTAATCAGTTAATATAATTGTGTATAACATTTATTACTGTAACCCAGTTTCGCCATTGTGTTTAATCAGTTATACGCATTATAATGTCTATGCTAAAGTTCAGAGTTCAACTATAGTTCACCTGAGATAAGGATTAAATTTATTGCAACTATGTTACATTTTCTTATAGTAAATTAACCCTTCATGTCATTATGCATATTGGGTAGGGCTTTACATCCTACTTCCTACTAATATATAAATGCGAAAGTTTGTGAGTGAGTGAGTGAGTGAGTATGTTTGTTACTCTTTCACGCTGCAACGGCTGGACGGATTGGATGAAATTTGGCGAAAAGTTAGTTTATAACCTGGATTAAAACATAGGTGACTTTTTGACCCGATATTCCCACGGGACCTAGGGATTCAAATCTTGAAATAACAACCGCAGGGCTAAGGCCCATGAAATTTAGTATGTAGGTAGCTGGACCTCTTGAATAACACATCGGCTACTTTTTATCCCGATATTCCCACGGGATAGGGTAAAATCTTGAATAATAACCGATGGGCTTACGAGTCATTTAAATTGGTATGTACGTAGCTGGATGTCCAGAAAAACACATAGACGACTTTTTGACCCCGATATTCCCACGGGATACCTAGGGATAAAATGTCGAAATAATACCGCTGAGCTTAGAGCCATGAAATTTGGTATGTAGATAGCTGGACCTCTGGAATAACACATCGGCTACTTTTTTATCCCGATATTCCCACGGGATAGGGATAAATCTCGAAATAATAACCGCTGGGCTTAAGAGTCATGAAATTTGGTATATAGTAGCCGGACGTCTGGAATAAACATTCGGTACTTTTATCCCAATATCCCACGGGAGTTGTAACTAAGAGACCCCATACATCCCTGTATTATTAATTATTATTATTATGTTGTAATTTTAGCTTTAAATGTAGTTTTTATGTATTTTATTTATAATTATTTTATTTTGAAAAATTACTGCAAGTTTCTTGCGGCGCATTCTTCTTGGCAATGATGGTCTTTCCGAAAGCGCTGGTAGTTTAAAAAATTACGTGTTTTACATTGCGGCCTATTTACTGAATAAATTATTGAATTTGAATTTAGATAGTGAAATTTTTTGAAATTTCAGCACTGGGTTTATAGCAGTGATTCCAAAGTGGTCAGGTGGACCCCAGGGGTCACGGGAGACTTGCTGGGGGTCTACGTAGGCGTGAACAAAAAATGGGGGTCCATAAGATGTTAAATGGGGGTCCACGAAAATTTATCTGCTTGATAGTAAAGAGCAAAAATGTAAGCATAGTTTTTATAAGGGCCTTACCTACATTGTTTTAAGTACCTAACTAAGCAGATAATATTTTAATAGGGCAAGCGACTGGACAGAACTCAGAAGCGACACAATTTTTATTTTTTGGCGACTTTAAGAATGTGGTAGAAATGTAGCACAGGGGGTCCCGACACCAGTAAAATTTTGAAAGTGGTCCACGAGAAAAATAAGTTTGGGAACTACTGTTTATAGTCTTGAATTTTGTACAGTTATTCACAACACAACCTCAATAAAAGATACACGGTGTAAATTTGGAAATTTCCAGGAGAATCTGTAAATCCTGAAAATTTCAATTGCAACTACCCGACCGAATGGTTTACCGTGCGAAGCTGCGGGTAAAAGCTAGTGTTCTATATAAGAATATTTTATGTAAGTATTTCGGATTTGTTTAATACGCTGTTTTATTTTTATTTTTGATTTTATTTGATTCTTGGTTCAAACAATTTAATATTGGGCTCTACTGACAACCCTAGCACTGCATCGAAAATGCTAGAGAAAGTACGATCACTGCTAGTGACACACAGCCCGGCGACATACAGCGTGTGGTGACCCCCCCCCCCCCCAAACAAACCTGCACAAATAACCTCTTTGATAGACATTAGCTTGTATGGCCAACATTAGCCCTAAAAACGCACCTCGACAAGCGCGGCGGCAAGCGTGGCGTAGGACGTCCACCAACGATATGGACGGATGACCTGGTTAAAGCCGCCGTTCACGGTGGATGCAGGCCGCTTCCAACCGAAGCTTCAGGAGATCTATATGGGGGAGGCCTATGTCCAACAGTGGACGTCCTACGGCTGATATGATGATGAGCCCTAAACTGAAGGCGACGGATCGAATAACCAAATTGTTTTCTATAACAGCAGAAGACATTACGCTGCCGTTTTCATGGGACTTCGAGCCGCCGACGACCTACAGCAACTACGCGAAGCAAAATCCTGACAAGAACGTGACATTCAACACGCAAGTTGTCATCATACACTTCACCGGGGACCTCTGCGTCGGACAGAGCGTGGAAACCCTCAGTAAAGAGAAGGATCAACAAGCTCGCAACTCGGAGTTGAGGAAAACCTTCCTCACCAAATACAACGAACACTGGCCTACGCAGAAATAATTATAAGCTTAGATATAATTGCACAAGTTCTTTTGTCCTTAGTGATGAAGTTGAGCTGCTGCGCCGTTTTTGCCATAAGCCCGATACTTGCGATCCGGCATGGACGGGATGCGCTTCTGCGCCAGAGTGAGAAAAAAATAGTGTACCGGACCCTGAGTATTGGGTTTTAAGTATCAGTACCATTGACTGCTCTATCAGTATCAATAAATAGTCAATGGTGATGGTACTATGCCTCATTTCGGAGTTGGAAAATGATATTAAAAATTTGAGACTTTTTTTTGATATGTTGATGGCTTTTTGTAAAAAAAAACACAATCTCAGTAGCTAACATCGCTTTCCTGCTACTTTGTATTGGAAATTTACTAACTGTCATAGAATACGACGCCGATTATTTAATAAGTTATTCTAAATGTTTTGTAATGATTTATACAACTTTTGTATATGGTACTGTACTATACTGTAGTTTGTCTATTTAAAATCCACTCGGTTAGCTAAGTATCTGTGCCTTGTAGATTCAGTAAAGCAAATTGAAATAGAGATTTAAAAAATAAACTAGTCTTTGGATCGGTAATAAAAGCATAGTATCAACAAAATATGTATTTATTTATCACAGCAGAAGCCTTAGTTAGGTTTGGATGATATTTTCCATAAAACAAGTTCCTTGACGCGGTCATAAGTGAAGTACTTGGGGAAATCAAGTGGCATTTGCTCCACTGTCCAGTTACTCCCTGCCTTTACTTTGTCCAAGAGTGTAAGGAATGTCTCGTAGCAAGGAGCAACGGAGTCCATGTGCTCTATCGTGAAGACGAAACGCTTTTCTAGAGCCATGTAGAGCGTTTTCGGAGGTTTCGTGTTGAGCATCTTTTGTATGGTAGTTACGAAAGCGGCTGTAACGTCGTCGTCATATACCACTAGAAAAAATAAAAGCGGACTTTGAAACAGAAAATTAGAAGGGAGGAATCCATTGAAGACATTTTCAATACGAATTTACGCGTATTCAACATCAATAAACTCGATAATCCTTTGGGCTTACGCTAATAATAAAATAAGTCAGGGAATTGTAACTTCGTTAGAAAAAAGGTTTTGCTTGTTTAGTAGGCGGGGCTTAAGAACCGTGTTCTGCGCGTCATCTGTCGTGCATCTGACATTGCATTACGCGCGCAAACCAATCCCAGCTTTGTTACTGAAGTTTAACCAATCAACAAGCACGTCTATTTGCAATCTCGAAAATGATTCGTATTTGAATCATAAGTCGTTTTGGTTTAAAGTACTTTTTGTGTGGAATTTGTTCTGAAGTTCTGAGTTACGCTTCCTGACTTGGTATAAGATTTTAAAATAAAAAAAAACTTACCATCAGCAGCAATAATGACATTCACGTCTTCGACGTCATCAGTCAACTGTCGGCTCCAAGCAGTGTCGGTGAAGTCTAACTCGTTCACTTTGAACTGCGACTTGATCAGATTTTCGTTGTACCTCGCGTTTAGTTTTATGAGCTCCAATATGCCACCGAGATTGATATCTGAAAATTTTATAATGCCATAGGTACTACGAACGAAAAATAAGTCTATAAGAAGTCTATAAGACTTATTATTTATTCGTAGATGCCATATTATGTTCTAATATCTGAATGAGGATTTTCACCGTTTTCACAGAGATTGCGATTGGCTCATTTAATTATTTAACCAATCACGAGCAAACGTCAAACGGACCTCACGATACTAACGCATCTAGCGATATTTCGCCTCTGTGAAAACCCTCATTATAGATAGAGGATTTACTTGTACTATCGAAGCAACTGAATCGTGGCCCACTGTGGAACCTTTTCGTAGAATAAAAAATATAGTGACATTGCATTGAATGACAAGGGAATTGTACTCAGTGGCGTAACCAAGGGGCTAGGCGGGGCAGTGCCCGGGCCTCAAGCTCAGGGGCCCTCGAAATTGTGCTTTATAGCTGATGATAAAGTTGATACATTTTCAAAGTAATATATAATGATTTTACTTCAAAACCTTACAGTTTTGATAGCAGCGGGCCCCTTTTTTTTAAGGGAGGTTACCTAGCTACGCACTGTGACACTTACTGTCGATCGTTGTGTCGGATCGAGATCGTTGTATGATGGGTCAGGAATCAAATTGTTACTTAATGGCTGTACGTAATGTTATGGTGTATGGTGAAAAGTATTTTATATCAAATTAAGGATGTTCAAAAATTATATCGCGAGTGGGTCTGCTGAAAATCGCGAAGGAAAATCCTGGCCGAACTATAGCCTAGAATATACCCTACAAATGTTGGATTGTTTTTTTTTGGTGTAGCTATTGGTTAGGTTGGCAACTGATACTGGCTATTTAATTTGCATTGCACACACGATGATATTGTGTTGTCTACAAAAATCTGATTTGAATGGCGGCGGTTGTAGTGGTTTGTTTTAATACTATGGCCAGGAATTTTTTAGCCAACCCACTTGCGATATATTTTTTACATACTAAATTTGCTATAAAATGCTTTTTATCAATTAAACAGCGCAGTTTGTACTTAAATGATCCGGTTGTACGTTGTTTTACAGACAACATTTTAATAGAATTTCGTTTAACAGACATTTTTTATCATATTATCGTTTCATAGAATAATCAATACGCAGAACACTTACTTTGAAGAAATTTAAATCATTGATTTTTGTTACAAATATAATTTTTTGTTTAGATATTCATATCCAAGAATAACAAATCAAATATTCATTATTCTCATATTATTTAGTTATTATAAAACTTATTACCAAGAAAAACATGCAATTCGTTTTCTGATGTGGTCGCAGTTCTAACCTAACCTAACCTACTTTTCTAGTAGCGAGTCGTTTCTGACGAGGTCACTGTTCTAACCTAACCTAACCTAACCAACTTTTCTGGTAGCGATTTCTAACCTATATTCTAATATATTTTATCGAACAAATAATATTTGTTAAAAAATAATTCTACAATTTGATAAATAATAAAATGAGATTATAAGATTCATTGAATAGTTTTTCTATTAAATATGTTTCATTCAAGCAAATAGTTGTTGAAACAATAATATTCGAAGTAAAAATACAAGGACCAAATATTATATGAAACATTTTCTGCGAAACGAAATTCTATGAAATTTCTATCTGCGAAAGAAGGGAACACCAAATGATCCTCTACTAATATTTGGGGAACGAAAAGAAGGCTTAGGGCTGACGCAAAATGAGCAATTTACGACTTTGACTAGGCTTTCCTTTTACTTCAACCTTTTTCCTTTTACACTCACAGCCAGGGCCTGATTTCGTGTGTATTCTCTGATCATTACTCGGTTGACACGCTCGCTGCTCAGCGTTGAATTGGCAACACACGCAATGTATTACTAAAACGTGCGTAATCAGAACAGTAGGTACAGTATTAAAGCCCCCATTGTGCAGAAAAAAAAAACTTAGAAGTAGTGCAGAAGAAGTAGCGTTTTAGTCAAACGCAAAAGGCAGTAGCTACAAATATGGCGTCAACCAAACACTACTTGGTGCTGGTGAAACTAAACTAAAAATCTGGTTCGAAGGACCAAGTTTTTTTTTTACTTACCAGTGCAAATAACCTTTTTGGCATAAATTCCAGCAATGAAGCTGGTGAGACCAGTGCCGGCTCCAAGTTCTAGTATGGTTTTGTCTTTCAATGCCCCTTTTACACCTAAATGGATGAGCAGGTCCCCTATAAGGAAGGCTCCCCTCCATACTTGTAGGCCAACTAGTGCTATTTTGGTCTTAGAACTGTGTTCTGCAATTGAAAAGATAAGACAATAGTAGATTGATAACCAAGGGTGGAAAGTGACTCATTTTACCTGAGATATTTCTGGGGCCGAACGAAGAGAGAGCGCCAATAGTTTGAGAGGAAATGGGTAATTTCACCGAGTTAGACACTCAACTTTTCATTTCGAATGTGAAGAAAGTAAAATAGTACAAAAAAAATTAGAATAATAATAAATTGAATTTTGGTATTCAGTAAATTGAATGTACGGTCCAGAATCCAGCCTCCAACGGTACCTTACGGACCTGGCCACTTGCCACGGCCGACTATAAAAAAAATCGAGTTGGCCACGACCAAGGAGCTTATATACCTACAAAACTGATTCCATCTCTTTCTTTAGTTAGGTTAAGAAAGTTTCCGAACAGGAGAGATGAAAATTAAGTAATAAATTAAAGTAAGTAATTAAGTTTTTTTTTTAATTTTTCGATTAGCCACGGAGTCGAAGATAAGACAATTGAGTTACGTCAATGACACTTTTTTTCACGTTTCGGTATGGCCATCTAGATGCACGTCGTGACCAAGGAGCTTATATACAACACTGGAGGTCGAACGCCGAACATCCGTTTGAAACAAGTAATTTGATCTTTATTACGTCACGAATATATTTCATCTCTTACTTTAGTTAGGTTAAGAAAGAGATGGAAGTCATTCGTGAAATGTGAAAGAAAGAGATGGTATATATAAATAATTAATAAAGGTCAAACTTCGTCGTTCGGCGTTCAACCTCTAGTGTTGTATATAAGCTCCTTGGTCGTGACCAACTCGATTTTTTTATAGTCGGCCGTGGCAAGTGGCCAGTCGAAAAGGTACCCTTGGCGGTTGGATATAAGTAAATTCAATTTATTATTATTCTAATTTTTTTGTAATATTTTACTTTCCTCACAGTCAAAATGAAAAGTAGTGTCTACCTCGGGTGAAATTAAACATTTCCCCTAGAACTATTGAAACAAGCCAGAAATATCTCCGGTGAAATGAAGGAGATTTTTTCAAAATGGTCACGCCATGTGACAGTAATTTTTGAATATGGCGCTGCCACTCCAAGGGATAACTCACTGTACTTGCAGAGTGATTGAACTGGTTGTAATAAGCCCCATTTACATTTAACAAACATTGCTGTATAGGTTTGAGCGACGGAATTCATGTCCCTGAATAGAACTGCACTGTAATGCAACTTGCATGCAAGTTCTTGCATGGTCTAAATGGGGCTTTAGCATTGCAATGTGATTGAATTTATATGAGTATCCTTTTAAAATCCAGCTGGCCCAGAGACCGTCTTGTCAAACGCGCAGGCGCTCGCAATCGCATTCACTGTCTCTTTCTAGTCATCCTATAACTGGATCTACCTTTTTTCCTCTGAGAAATGTTCAAGGGGATCAACATCCCCTCCCCGCTTCCTGAAACCCTCTCTATATTGTCCAGTAAGACGTTATGGTCAGAGCTAATGGCATTACATTTTACGACCTTTCTTGTGCTTTGCCACAGGTCTGGTTGAAATTGAAGGCTATTGATATATTATTTTTAACGCACTCACTGCCACCTGACTTCCACAGGTGCCACCGATGAAGCTTTGTAACTGCTTAACTATCAAAAAAAACCGGCCAAGAGCGTGTCGGGCACGCCCAGAATAGGGTACCATAGCCATTACCAAAAAATTAAATAATATATTTCTAAGGATTTCGTATTGTGTACAGAATCTTCCAAGTTTAGGTATATTTTATACCTTAGGCTGCTATTTACTCTTAAACTACTAAAAATTCTCAAGCAATTTTAGCCGTTATAATTTTCCTTGTAAATTTGATATATTTACATATTTTGAATTTTTCCAAATTAGTCCACACAACAATTTAGATTTTAGAGGGGATGCTCGATTTTAATGAAAATTTGCACTGTAAAGCTGAATATTTCGCAAACGGATCACTGAATAGAAAAATCGTCTTAGCAACCCCCCAATCCTACGATACTCCACAATAGGGTTAGTTGAGAAAAATAAATCACCCCCACTATGTCTATGGGAGGTACCATAAAAAAACTTTTTATTTTACCACTGTTGGTGTGACTGATATGTATATTCATGCCAAATTACAGCTTTCTAGTACTAATGGACTCCGAGCTTACATGGACAGACAGACAGACAGACGGACAGACATGGCGAAAATATAAGGGTAGTTGACTATGGAACCCTAAAAAACTACTTTGTTACTAGACTTACCAATTTTTATAACTGCATTTTCTGGTCTTTCAATGATCAAATCATCATCATCATCAAATTGGACTTTGTTTTCACCCTTTGGTAAAAGAAAGGGAAATTCTGAGATAACATCTGAAATAGAAAATAAACACTGAACACAAAATTGAAGACAATAATGAGCTATTACTAATGATTTATAAACTCACTTCCTTCAATACTTGGTGCTATTTTAGTATTGTAATTATATTCCCCATATATTTCTGAAGTCACTGTAAGTTCCGGCATCTAAAACAATTTTTTTAAATTAATTCTCTCTGACTGCCAGCCACTGCCATTCATATTTCATGATGGATAATTTTCTGTGATATAGCTATTGCTAAAATAATCTCAAGGGTACTTTATTGTTAGATCCAATGCAGTTGCCAAAATAATAGATGCCAATGATTTATAACAATTATGAAAATTAATTAAAAATTGCCACACCTTTGCAGTATCACTGCTAATCTATAAACTTGTTTCTAACCGATCTCAATGAGGAAGGACAGGGGCATAAAAATTGGATGACATCCAATTTTTAAACTTTTAAAATAAATTTGCACAAGTGATGGGTGTGAGTGCCAGTTGGTATACATTTAGAATTTGTAGATACTGTAAATTTGCACGCGATATAAGTACAGTCAGAAACATAAATTGTGCGCAACTTAAAATAATAATAGCAGCAGCAGTTCATTATTAATGCGTAAACCTAAAATAAGTAAATAAATATTTTTGAAAAATCTATAGTACCTATAATTTAATACTTACTTCCATTATGTGCAGTAATGCAGGTAACTAGTAGGAAATAAAATAGTTGTATTTCACCTTTTGACAACATAAATAGCTAATTGCTCAACCCATTGTGGTAGGTTAGGTGCTATGAATGAACGATTTTAGTCACCTTATTTTCTGTTCTGTAAAATAGTACATTGTGTCTTAAGGGTGGTAAATAAGGAATTACGAACGAGAGTCTATTAGAAGCCCGAAGTCGAAGACTGAGGGCTTTAATGAGTCGATGTTCGTAATTCTAGTACCGCCCGTGCGACATACTTACAATGTTTTTCATCACATTTGGGAGTATAATTTTATATTTGTAAAAGAAAAAATATAATTGTTCTAAATATTGGCCATACCTTAGGCTGCGCTCTTGGCAGCGCCGCCCTCCCTCTCCCTCAGCATGTGCCTGAGCCGCGTGTGCATGTGGTCCTGCTGCTGCACCATGCGCAGTACGGGCACGGACTCATTTACCGACCTTGGGCTTCATGAAAAGAAAATTTGTACGCGCAATGACTCATTTACCGACCACGGGTTTCATGAGAAGCACATTAAGGTCGAGGGTTTTATTTAGGGGGTTGCAATCAAGGTAGCCTTCATGTTTTGACACTGTTTACGAGCAAGTGTGATGAAAACGTTTTTTTTTTGTTAAGTACCTACTGCAATTAACTGCTGCACTGAAGCTATCGTCGCTGCAATTCATAGATTATTGTTTTATGCGGCTGCAACTCTTTAGTTAGTGCCTTGGCACCATTGCGTGGCTGATTAATTAATTATTATTATACTATGTAAAATGTAAACAAAGCAAACATAGATCGAACTAAAGTCAAAATTGACAAATTATAAAAAAAGTTGCTTGTCTCGCCTATAAAGCTACGTACACACCGGGCCTTCAAACATCAACTAGTGGATTTTATTATTTTTATTGGCCTTCGTGGTCCGAAATGGAGGGTTTACGATCTGTGGGTTTACGTTAGTAAAGCAATCCGTAATTTAGTGATTAGTGACACAATTTTACCGCATTCAGGACGGACAAAGTGCGAATAACACCCAAATAATGTAATATGAATATGAACTAGTTGTTGCCCGCGACTTCGTCTGCGAAGAATTTGTTTATTGCGTGCTGACAAAAAGTATAAAATTTTCAGAGAAAAAAACATGTTTTTTGTAAGTACTTTTCGGGATCTCATACCTTTTTCATAACAAATAGACGTTGCTCGAGACTTCGTTTGTAAAGAAGCCGTTCATCGTGCGATCTCACGAACTGTACAATTTTACATTTCAGTTTCCCAAACTGTCTTCACACTGAATTTCATCACGATCGATTGGGTCTTTAAACGTGAAAGCGTGACGACCAACAGAACAGAAAAATAAAATATATACAGTCACTGTTCATTCGAGTGTTTCAATCGTCTTATTCATTTTTCTGAACAGTTTTCTGTGAAAATAGCCGAACATTCTTACCTATATATTTTTTTAGTTATCTGGTAGAAATACAGTAATAACAAATTCATAATAAAATTGACCAGAAAACTGAGGTGGTTGAAACGTTCGAATACCTATTATAATTTAATTTATAATATAAGTAAAGATAGCGAGCAGTCATTTAATGTCATCAATTATTTATGTATTTTGAACATAAAAAAATATACAAATATCATGGGACACTTGACACCAATTGACCTATACTCCGTTTAATTTAAGATTTGAATTAACGGTCAAATTGTAACACACGTTTCTCGGTATTTCGAACACAAATTGACTAAAAATACCTACATCTACATTTATTAGCGGTATTTATTATACTTTTACTATAGAAATTAACACAATCTTAAATAGTTTCATTGTTTCATTTAAAAACGTGTGCAAATTTTACCGTTAAGTTTCAAATGTTAAAATAAATAGAGTATAGTCCCAAACTAAGCAAAGCTTGTACTATGGATACTAGGCAACGCATAAACATACTATACTTATAGTGATAAATACATACATAAATACATATTAAACATCCAATACCCGAGAGCAAACATTCGTATTATTCATACAAATATCTGCTCCGGCCGGGAATTCGAACCCCCTCGAAAAATAAATTATGTTCTACAACTTATAATTGCTTGCTTAACTAAATCTAATATGATTTATTATCTATATGTAATGACAAAAGCCATCAATTGAACTGCAGTAGCTAACGCCGAATGTCCTTCGTTGACATTCATGGGGCCGTGTGCATGCAGCTCAACACTAATGTCATAACATGGCCGAATTTTTTTATAACACACGACCTCATGGTCATCCACCTATATGGATAAAAGGGTTTTATTTTTAATTGCATAATTATTTGTATGATTTAATTATATTACATACATAGCACAATATAATAAAATAATTATAGGATCAGGCTCAATCTATTTAGAGATGGATAAATCGGCCGAATGAATAGTTGTCAAAGTCTTATTTGTTGTGTCAAGCAAAATTAAATTTAAAACAAAAACATCAA
>NC_133479.1:6688884-6692751 GCF_025370935.1 Choristoneura fumiferana | reverse complement strand
GCGCTTGATGACATTATATCTACCTTTTTAGGGTTCCGGACCCAAAATGGCAAAAACGGAAACCCTTATAGTTTGCCATGTCTGTCTGTCAGTCTGCTCTCTGTCTTCTGTCTGTCTGTCCGTCCGTCGTCCGTCCGTCGCGGTTTGCTCAGGGACTATCAGATGCTAGACAGCTGTAATTTTGGCACGGATATATATGTAAACTATGCCGACAAAATGGTACAATTAAAAATCGTGGGGTATCGTTGGATAGGTATTTTAAAACCATTAGGGTTTGCGATGACGATTTTACGATTTATATATTTTTTTGCGAAATATTCAACTTTTAAAGTGCACATTTCATTAAAATCGAGCGCCTCCCCCCCCCCCGGGCCCTTCTTAAATCTAAACCAAGGGGTGGGAAAAATTTGTAAAAATTCAGGATGGTAGAAGTATATCTAAACTATGACGGCTAAGTTTGCTTGAGGATTATTACCTAAACTTGAATATTCCGTACAAAATACGAAATCCTTAGAAAAATATTACTTAATTTACATTACTTTTCGTAATGGCTACGGAACTCTATTCTGGTCGTATCCGACACGCTCTTGGCGGGTTTTTTAATAACACTATATAGGTATAGATATCATCGATTAAACCCGCAACAATTGGCTAAATAGAAGTACTTCCACTGAACTTCTATTAAGTAGCTTGTTGCAAGTTAAACTGACTTCATGTGGAGTACACTCCGCTCGCAGTGTTAGGCAGGCATTGTTTAGTTAGTGCCAAATAACTGAGTTTGTTTGCAATTGTAATAACTTTTTTAACCTTCCAGGAAAACGATATCCAAACAGATATAAATCCGTTCGACATATTCAAAGTGCGTCCACTGCTCAAACTGAAGCTTAGCTGGAGTCACGAGCCCACAAACGGTCTGGTGAACCGGCCCAAGCTCTACCAGCAAACTGAGACGAATGGTGCTAAGAGAGACAGTGTCACAAGCAAGGAGAGACCTTCTGGCAGTCAACAAAAGAATATAAATGATGGAAAACATAGTAAGTTGTTTTTTTTATAACGCACTATAAGTATAAGCTTTTGATAATGCGTTAATTGGGCCAATCAACTTTTTTACCGACACTAATCTGTCCGCGACATTTTTCAATCAATTGCAGATTTTTGTAAGTAAACATGTTTTTTCTGTAATTTAATAGATGGTGTATGTACATGACTACATGCCATCCTACGTAAGTTCAACCTATTAAACCGCGAAATATCTTGTTGGAAGTACGATTTTTTGGTAACGCCAAAGACAATTTTGGTAACGCAGGAGACGCCCAAAGTGTCGGTAAAATAGTTGATTGGCCCAATTTTGTGAGTAAAAATGGTCCGCTACAATCCTACATAGTAATCGTAAGATCGAGCCGGAAAGCACACTGTTGGACGACCGAAAATTAAATCATGGCTTTCATTTACGTCATATGAAGAGCACTTGTGCAAAATATCTGTCTCTAAACTTACAGTATGTATGCTGTATCTATCTATAGCTTAGCAGTAGCTGATATCTGAATATCAGGATTTCAGTATTGTACCCTATAATCTTAATAGAAGCTCGTACCAAATTTCGTCCAAATTCATACAATGGTTTAAAAGTCAAAGAGTAACAAACACGAAATAAAAAGAAAACAAGAATAAATGTCATTAGTCCCGGTTTGTACAGAAACCAGTGTTGCTGGAAATTTATGCTCACATGTCCATTCATACACACTTTATTTAAAATCTTGATGATTATATATCTTGGCTTTTATTTAAAAAAGTATAATTATTATTAGCTAATTATATATCAGTGTGTCTCTTTGGCATGCCATTTCCTCTTGTTACTCATATTTTAATTCCAGCAACAGTTTTTTTTTTTTTTTAATTGTCAACTTGTCAACAGGAGACAAGTCAAAGTCCGAGTCAGCAGAGGACAGCAAACGCCAGCAGATCATCTACCAGTTCCTTTACAACAACAACTCGCGTCAGCAGACGGAGGCGTGCGACGACCTGCACTGCCCGTGGTGCTCTCTAGACTGCGGCCGGCTATACTCGCTGCTCAAACACCTCAAACTCTGCCATTCCAGATTCAATTTTACATATTTCGTGAGTACTTTATTAGTTCAGAATCGTATTGTATGACATTGATGCGACGCATAAAAGAGGCATCGAAAATAAACACTTTTATTAAGCTGTGTTTCAACCAGAGATATGCGAGGATGTGATTCATGTGATGCGAAGAATGTGCTTTTCATGAACCAATAGAAACGCTTCATTTACCTTCATTTTCCACCAGCGGTGCTGTGCGTGGATAGGTGTTCATGAAAAACATTCCTCTGGTGGAAACTTTAACCAGTCTTAATCTTCTTTGCTAAATATGTCATTGTGTGAGTTAAAAACGGACTTAAGAAAACCACAAATTACTTTTACACTGTTTTACTACGCATAATTAATTATCTTAATTGTTCATTCTCTTTTATACAGTAAAAGTTAGGCCACTAGGTCTTGATGTAACTAATTTATTTCACCTGTTGAACAGAAATCAAAAATAGCATGTTTTATATAATTATATAATAATTAATGTAATGGAATCTTTGAATTTAATTTTCATCCACTTTCTATTGTGGTATTGACACGAAACTTGACTTTCATGCGTAGTTCTGACGACAATACTATAATATGCTACAGTTGCCAGCACCAATATTTGATACAACAAAGGATGCGTAAATCTGATACAACTCTATTTCTAGGGACCGTTTTTTTTTTCACCTCAGAAAAAAGCTGTTAAGTTTTGCAGGTGGTAGGACCTTGTGCAAGGTCCGCCCGGATTGCTACCACCATCTTGCTCACTAATCCTGCCGTGAAGCAGCAGTGCTTGCACTGTTGTGTTTCGGCGTGGAGAGTAAAACAGCCGGTGAAATTACTGGCACTTGAGGTATCCCATCTTAGGCCTCTAGGTTGGCAACGCATCTGCAATACCCCTGGTGTGGCAGGTGTTTATGGGCGGTGGTGATCTCTTACCATCAGGAGACCCACTTGCTCGTTTGCCATCCAGTCGAATAAAAAAAAAAAAAAAAAAAAAGTGGGTTTGTTTGTGGTTGTTGTTTGTGTTTGTATGTTGTTGTGTTTGTTTTTGAACAATCGTTCTAGCTTGGTCTTATCTCTGGGAAAACGCTGGTTTTCGAGGTTTACTCCGAGCGAACCTCTGTCCCCCATGTACTTTAACTAAATGAGTGAGTCTCACGGTAGTTTCACGTCTGTCCCCCCAGCCGATCCCCGGCGGCGCGCGCATCGATGTCTCCATAAACGAGTTATATGACGGGTCGTACACGGGCTCCCCGCACGACCTGATCGCGGCGCAGGGTCGGTCGGCGGCGCCGGGCCCGCGCGCCGGCCCCACGCGCCGCACCTCGCTCACGCGCGTGCTCATCTGGCGCCCGAGAGCGCGCCGCCCCCCAGAGACACAGCCTGGCCGAGTTCCTCGAGCTGGATGACAGCGAGCTGGTCGAGGCGCAGCGGCCGTATCTCACTGGACACAATCGGTGAGCATTATAAGCGACGGCACTGGCGTGCTTTGGAACAATTCCAACGTAGGCAGCGCTAGCTAACTAGCTAACCGACCAGAGGATTGGGTTTCATTATAATATTGCTGCTCCTTCTGAAGCCTAGAAGCTACCGATCGCTTCCTACAGTATTTTTGCTAGGTACGCCATAAAGCTATCGCTAACCCCCTCTACTGAACATTAACTCCTGTTTTCCAGGCTGTATCACCACACGATCACGTGCCTGCCGGTGTACCCCAACGAGCTCGATATAGACTCGGAGGACGAGACCGACCCTCTCTGGCTACAACAA
>NC_133479.1:6642937-6677540 GCF_025370935.1 Choristoneura fumiferana | reverse complement strand
GTAGGGCTTTACATGTTCTAAGAATATTTTATGTAAAGTATTCGGATTTGTTTATACGCTGTTTATTTTATTTTATTTTATTGATTCTTGGTTCAAACAATTTAATATTGGGCTCTACTGACAAACCCTAGCACTGCATCGAAAATGCTAGAGAAAGTACAATCACACTGCTAGTGACACACAGGCCCGGCGACATACAGCGTGTGGTGACGCCCCCCCCCCCCAACAAACCTGCACAAATAACCTCTCTGATAGACATTAGCTTGTATGCCAACATTAGCCCTAAAACGCACCTCGACAAGCGCGGCGGCAACGTGGCGTAGGACGTCCACCAACGATATGGACGGATGACCTGGTTAAAGCCGCCGTTCACGGTGGATGCAGGCCGCTTCCAACCGAAGCTTCAGGAGATCTATATGGGGGAGGCCTATGTCCAACAGTGGACGTCCTACGGCTGATATGATGATGAGCCCTAAACTGAAGGCGACGGATCGAATAACCAAATTTTTTTCTATAACAGCAGAAGACATTACGCTGCCGTTTTCATGGGACTTCGAGCCGCCGACGACCTACAGCAACTACGCGAAGCAAAATCCTGACAAGAACGTGACATTCAACACGCAAGTTGTCATCATACACTTCACCGGGACCTCTGCGTCGACAGAGCGTGGAAACCCTCAGTAAAGAGAAGGATCAACAAGCTCGCAACTCGGAGTTGAGGAAACCTTCCTCACCAAATACAACGAACACTGGCCTACGCAGAAATAATTATAGCTTAGATATAATTGCACAAGTTCTTTTGTCCTTAGTGATGAAGTTGAGCTGCTGCGCCGTTTTTGCCATAAGCCCGATACTTGCGATCCGGCATGGACGGGATGCGCTTCTGCGCCAGAGTGAGAAAAAAATAGTTTACCGGACCCTGAGTATTGGGTTTTAAGTATCAGTACCATTGACTGCTCTATTCAGTATCAATAAATAGTCAATGGTGATGGTACTATGCCTCATTTCGGATTGGAAAATGATATTAAAAATTTGAGACTTTTTTTTGATATGTTGATGGCTTTTTGTAAAAAAAAAACACAATCTCAGTAGCTAACATCGCTTTCCTGCTACTTTGTATTGGAAATTTACTAACTGTCATAGAATACGACGCCGATTATTTAATAAGTTATTCTAAATGTTTTGTAATGATTTATACAACTTTGTATATGGTACTGTACTATACTGTAGTTTGTCTATTTAAAATCCACTCGGTTAGCTAAGTATCTGTGCCTTGTAGATTCAGTAAAGCAAATTGAAATAGAGATTTAAAAAATAAACTAGTCTTTGGATCGGTAATAAAAGCATAGTATCAACAAAATATGTATTTATTTATCACAGCAGAAGCCTTAGTTAGGTTTGGATGATATTTCCATAAACAAGTTCCTTGACGCGGTCATAAGTGAAGTACTTGGGGAAATCAAGTGGCATTTGCTCCACTGTCCAGTTACTCCCTGCCTTTACTTTGTCCAAGAGTGTAAGGAATGTCTCGTAGCAAGGAGCAACGGAGTCCATGTGCTCTATCGTGAAGACGAAACGCTTTTCTAGAGCCATGTAGAGCGTTTTCGGAGGTTTCGTGTTGAGCATCTTTTGTATGGTAGTTATGAAAGCGGCTGTTACGTCGTCGTCATATACCACTAGAAAAAATAAAAGCAAACTTTGAAACAAAATTAGAAGGGAGGAATCCATTGAAGACATTTTCAATACGAATTTACGCGTATTCAACATCAATAAACTCGATAATCCTTTGGGCTTACGCTATTTTATAATAAGTTAGGAATTGTAACTTTGTTAAAAAATGGTTTTGCTTGTTTAGTAGGCGGGGCTTAAGAACCGTGTTCTGCGCGTCATCTGTCGTGCATCTGACATTGCATTACGCGCGCAAACCAATCCCAGCTTTGTTACTGAAGTTTAACCAATCAACAAGCACGTCTATTTGCAATCTCGAAAATGATTCGTATTTGAATCATAAGTCGTTTTGGTTTAAAGTACTTTTGTGGTGGAATTCTGAGTTACGCTTCCTGACTTGGTATAAGGTTTTTAAATAAAAAAAAACTTACCATCAGCAGCAATAATGACATTCACGTCTTCGACGTCATCAGTCAACTGTCGGCTCCAAGCAGTGTCGGTGAAGTCTAACTCGTTCACTTTGAACTGCGACTTGATCAGATTTTCGTTGTACCTCGCGTTTAGTTTTATGAGCTCCAATATGCCACCGAGATTGATATCTGAAAATTTTATAATGCCATAGGTACTACGAACGAAAAATAAGTCTATAAGAAGTCTATAAGACTTATTATTTATTCGTAGATGCCATATTATGTTCTAATATCTGAATGAGGATTTTCACCGTTTTCACAGAGATTGCGATTGGCTCATTTAATTATTTAACCAATCACGAGCAAACGTCAAACGGATCTCTCGATACTAACGCCATCTAGCGATATTTCGCCTCTGTGAAAACCTCATTATAGAGGATAGTACTAGGATTTACCTTTTCTATAGTACTATTGAAGCAATTCTGAACTCAGTGGCCCACTGTGGAACCTTTTGCGCTGATGATAAAAAAAAGTGTATATATAATGATGACATTACATGATGAATGTGTTACCTCATGGTGACACTTACTGTCGATCGTTGTATCGGATCGTCGGATCGAGATCGTTGTATGATGGGTCAGGAATCAAATGGTTACTTAGTGGCTGTACGTAACTGCTTAATGGTGAAAAGTATTTTATATCAAATTAAGGATGTTCAAAAATTATATCGCGAGTGGGTCTGCTGAAAATCGCGAAGGAAAATCCTGGCCGAACTATAGCCTAGAATATACCCTACAAATGTTGGATTGTTTTTTTTTTGGTGTAGCTATTGGTTAGGTTGGCAACTGATACTGGCTATTTAATTTGCATTGCACACACGATGATATTGTGTTGTCTACAAAAATCTGATTTGAATGGCGGCGGTTGTAGTGGTTTGTTTTAATACTATGGCCAGGAATTTTTTAGCCAACCCACTTGCGATATATTTTTTACATACAAAATTTGCTATAAAATGCTTTTTATCAATTAAACAGCGCAGTTTGTACTTAAATGATCCGGTTGTACGTTGTTTTACAGACCACATTTTAATAGAATTTCGTTTAACAGACATTTTTTATCATATTATCGTTTCATAGAATAATCAATACGCAGAACACTTACCTACTTTGAAGTAATTTAAATAATTGATTTTTGTTACAAATATAATTTTTTGTTTAGATATTCATATCCAAGAATAACAAATCAAATATTCATTATTCTCATATTATTTAGTTATAATAAAAATTATTACCAAGAAAAACATGCAATTCGTTTTCTGATGTGGTCGCAGTTCTAACCTAACCTAACCTACTTTTCTAGTAGCGAGTCGTTTCTGACGAGGTCACTGTTCTAACCTAACCTAACCTAACCAACTTTTCTGGTAGCGATTTCTAACCTATATTCTAATATATTTTATCGAACAAATAATATTTGTTAAAAAATAATTCTACAATTTGATAAATAATAAAATGAGATTATAAGATTCATTGAATAGTTTTTCTATTAAATATGTTTCATTCAAGCAAATAGTTGTTGAAACAATAATATTCGAAGTAAAAATACAAGGACCAAATATTATATGAAACATTTTCTGCGAAACGAAATTCTATGAAATTTCTATCTGCGAAAGAAGGGAACACCAAATGATCCTCTACTAATATTTGGGGAACGAAAAGAAGGCTTAGGGCTGACGCAAAATGAGCAATTTACGACTTTGACTAGGCTTTCCTTTTACTTCAACCTTTTTCCTTTTACACTCACAGCCAGGGCCTGATTTCGTGTGTATTCTCTGATCATTACTCGGTTGACACGCTCGCTGCTCAGCGTTGAATTGGCAACACACGCAATGTATTACAAAAACGTGCGTAATCAGAACAGTAGGTACAGTATTAAAGCCCCCATTGTGCAGAAAAAAAAACTTAGAAGTAGTGCAGAAGAAGTAGCGTTTTAGTCAAACGCAAAAGGCAGTAGCTACAAATATGGCGTCAACCAAACACTACTTGGTGCTGGTGAAACTAAACTAAAAATCTGGTTCGAAGGACCAAGTTTTTTTACTTACCAGTGCAAATAACCTTTTTGGCATAAATTCCAGCAATGAAGCTGGTGAGACCAGTGCCGGCTCCAAGTTCTAGTATGGTTTTGTCTTTCAATGCCCCTTTTACACCTAAATGGATGAGCAGGTCCCCTATAAGGAAGGCTCCCCTCCATACTTGTAGGCCAACTAATGCTATTTTGGTCTTGGAACTGTGTTCTGCAATTGAAATGATAATACAATAGTAGATTGATAACCAAGGATGGAAAGAGACTCATTTCACCCGATATATTTCTGGCGCTCGAACGAAGTGAGAGCGTCAATAGTTCGAGGGGAAATGGGTAATTTCACCCGAGTTAGACACTTTACTTTTAATTTCGACTGTGAGGAAAGTAAAATAGTACAAAAAAAATTAGAATAATAATAAATTGAATTTTAGTATTCAGTAAATTGAATGTACGGTCCAGAATCCAGCCCCCAACGGTACCTTACCGACCTGGCCACATGCCACGGCGGACTATAAAAAAAATCGAGTTGGCCACGACCAAGGAGCTTATATACCTACAAAACTGATTCCATCTCTTTCTTTAGTTAGGTTAAGAAAGTTTCCGAACAGGAGAGATGAAAATTAAGTAATAAATTAAAGTAAGTAATTTTTTTTTTTAATTTTTCGATTAGCCACGGAGTCGAAGATAAGACAATTGAGTTACGTCAATGACACTTTTTTTCACGTTTCGGTATGGCCATCTAGATGCACGTCGTGACCAAGGAGCTTATATACAACACTGGAGGTCGAACGCCGAACATCCGTTTGAAACAAGTAATTTGATCTTTATTACGTCACGAATATATTTCATCTCTTACTTTAGTTAGGTTAAGAAAGAGATGGAAGTCATTCGTGAAATGTGAAAGAAAGAGATGGTATATATAAATAATTAATAAAGGTCAAACTTCGTCGTTCGGCGTTCAACCTCCAGTGTTGTATATAAGCTCCTTGGTCGTGACCAACTCGATTTTTTTATAGTCGGCCGTGGCAACTGGCCAGTCGAAAAGGTACCCTTGGCGGTTGGATATAAGTAAATTCAATTTATTATTATTCTAATTTTTTTGTAATATTTTACTTTCCTCACAGTCAAAATGAAAAGTAGTGTCTACCTCGGGTGAAATTACCCATTTCCCCTCAAACTATTGAAACAAGCCAGAAATATCTCCGGTGAAATCAAGGGAGATTTTTTCAAAATGGTCACGCCATGTGACAGTAAATTTTGAATATGGCGCTGCCACTCCAAGGGATAACTCCCTGTACTTGCAGAGTGATTGAACTGGTTGTATTAAGCCCCATTTACATTTAACAAACATTGCTGTATAGGTTTGAGCGACGGAATTCATGTCCCTGAATAGAACTGCACTGTAATGCAACTTGCATGCAAGTTCTTGCATGGTCTAAATGGGGCTTTAGCATTGCAATGTGATTGAATTTATATGAGTATCCTTTTAAAATCCAGCTGGCCCAGAGACCGTCTTGTCAAACGCGCAGGCGCTCGCAATCGCATTCACTGTCTCTTTCTAGTCATCCTATAACTGGATCTACCTTTTTTCCTCTGAGAAATGTTCAAGGGGATCAACATCCCCTCCCCGCTTCCTGAAACCCTCTCTATATTGTCCAGTAAGACGTTATGGTCAGAGCTAATGGCATTACATTTTACAACCTTTCTTGTGCTTTGCCACAGGTCTGGTTGAAATTGAAGGCTATTGATATATTATTTTTAACGCACTCACTGCCACCTGACTTCCACAGGTCCACCGATGAAGCTTTGTAACTGCTTAACTATCAGAAAAAAACCGGCCAAGAGCGTGTCGGGCACGCCCGGAATAGGGTACCATAGCCATTACGAAAAAATTAAATAATATATTTCTAAGGATTTTGTATTGTGTACAGAATCTTCCAAGTTTAGGTATATTTTATACCTTAGGCTGCTATTTACTCTTAAACTACTAAAAATTCTCAAGCAATTTTAGCTGTTATAATTTTCCTTATAAATTTGATATATTTACATATTTTGAATTTTTCCAAATTAGTCCACACAACAATTTAGATTTTAGAGGGGATGCTCGATTTTAATGAAAATTTGCACTGTAAAGCTGAATATTTCGCAAACGGATCACTGAATAGAAAAATCGTCTTAGCAACCCCCCAATCCTACGATACCCACAATAGGGTTAGTTGAGAAAAATAAATCACCCCCACTATGTCTATGGGAGGTACCATAAAAAAACTTTTTATTTTACCACTGTTGGTGTGACTGATATGTATATTCATGCCAAATTACAGCTTTCTAGTACTAATGGACTCCGAGCTTACACGGACAGACAGACAGACAGACGGACAGACATGGCGAAAATATAAGGGTAGTTGACTATGGAACCCTAAAAACAACTTTGTTACTAGACTTACCAATTTTTATAACTGCATTTTCTGGTCTTTCAATGATCAAATCATCATCATCATCAAATTGGACTTTGTTTTCACCCTTTGGTAAAAGAAAGGGAAATTTTGAGATAACATCTGAAATAAAAAATTAACACTGAACACAAAATTGAATACAATAATGAGCTATTACTAATGATTTATAAACTCACTTCCTTCAATACTTGGTGCTATTTTAGTATTGTAATTATATTCCCCATATATTTCTGAAGTCACTGTAAGTTCCGGCATCTAAAACAATTTTTTTAAATTAATTCTCTCTGACTGCCAGCCACTGCCATTCATATTTCATGATAGATAATTTTCTGTGGTATAGCTATTGCTAAAATAATCTCAAGGGTACTTTATTGTTAGATCCAATGCGGTTGCCAAAATAATAGATGCCAATGATTTATAACAATTATGAAAATTAATTAAAAATTGCCACACCTTTGCAGTATCACTGCTAATCTATAAACTTGTTTCTAACCGATCTCAATGAGGAAGGACAGGGGCATAAAAATTGGATGACATCCAATTTTTAAACTTTTAAAATAAATTCGCACAAGTGATGGGTGTGAGTGCCAGTTGGTATACATTTAGAATTTGTAGATACTGTAAATTTGCACGCGATATAAGTACAGTCAGAAACATAAATTGTGCGCAACTTAAAATAATAATAGCAGCAGCAGTTCATTATTAATGCGTAAACCTAAAATAAGTAAATAAATATTTTTGAAAAATCTATAGTACCTATAATTTAATACTTACTTCCATTATGTGCAGTAATGCAGGTAACTAGTAGGAAATAAAATAGTTGTATTTCACCTTTTGACAACATAAATAGCTAATTGCTCAACCCATTGTGGTAGGTTAGGTGCTATGAATGAACGATTTTAGTCACCTTATTTTCTGTTCTGCAAAATAGTACATTGTGTCTTAAGGGTGGTAAATAAGGAATTACGAACGAGAGTCTATTAGAAGCCCGAAGTCGAAGACTGAGGGCTTTAATGAGTCGATGTTCGTAATTCTAGTACCGCCCGTGCGACATACTTACAATGTTTTTCATCACATTTGGGAGTATAATTTTATATTTGTAAAAGAAAAAATATAATTGTTCCAAATATTGGCGATACCTTAGGCTGCGCTCTTGGCAGCGCCGCCCTCCCTCTCCCTCAGCATGTGCCTGAGCCGCGTGTGCATGTGGTCCTGCTGCTGCACCATGCGCAGTACGGGCACGGACTCATTTACCGACCTAGGGCTTCATGAAAAGAAAATTTGTACGCGCAATGACTCATTTACCGACCACGGGTTTCATGAGAAGCACATTAAGGTCGAGGGTTTTATTTAGGGGGTTGCAATCAAGGTAGCCTTCATGTTTTGACACTGTTTACGAGCAAGTGTGATGAAAACGTTTTTTTTTTAAGTACCTACTGCAATTAACTGCTGCACTGAAGCTATCGTCGCTGCAATTCATAGATTATTGTTTTATGCGGCTGCAACTCTTTAGTTAGTGCCTTGGCACCATATTATTATTATTAAAATGTATAAAAAAAAAAAAAAAAAGCTAAAGTAATTGAAAAAAATAAAGCTACGTACACACCGGGCCTTCAAACATCAACTAGTGGATTTTATTATTTTTATTGGCCTTCGTGGTCCGAAATGGAGGGTTTACGATCTGTGGGTTTACGTTAGTAAAGCAATCCGTAATTTCATGATTAGTGACACAATTTTACCGCATTCAGGACGGACAAAGTGCGAATAACACTCAAATAATGTAATATGAATATGAACTAGTTGTTGCCCGCGACTTCGTCTGCGAAGAATTTGTTTATTGCGTGCTGACAAAAAGTATACAATTTTCAGAGAAAAAAACGTGTTTTTTGTAAGTACTTTTCGGGATCTCATACTGTTTTCATAACAAATAGACGTTGCTCGAGACTTCGTTTGTAAAGAAGCCGTTCATCGTGCGATCTCACGAACTGTACAATTTCATCACGATCGATTGGGTCTTTAAACGTGAAAGCGTGACCAACAGAACAGAAAAATAAAATATATACAGTCACTGTTCATTCGAGTGTTTCAATCGTCTTATTCATTTTTCTGAACAGTTTTCTGTGAAAATAGCCGAACATTCTTACCTATATATTTTTTTAGTTATCTGGTAGAAATACAGTAATAATACAAATTAATAATAAAATTGACCAGAAAACTGAGGTGGTTGAAATGTTCGAATACCTATTATAATTTAATTCATAATATAAGTAAGGATAGCGAGCTGTCATTTAATGTCATCTATTATTTATGTATTTTGAACATAAAAAAATATATAAATATCATGGGACACTTGACACCAATTGACCTATACTCCGTTTAATTTAAGATTTAAATTAACGGTCAAATTGTAACACACGTTTCTCCGTATTTTGAACACAAATTGACTAAAAATACCTACATCTACATTTATTAGCGGTATTTATTATACTTTTACTATAGAAATTAACACAATCTTAAATAGTTTCATTGTTTCATTTAAAAACGTGTGCAAATTTTACCGTTAAGTTTCAAATGTTAAAATAAATAGAGTATAGTCCCAAACTAAGCAAAGCTTGTACTATGGATACTAGGCAACGCATAAACATACTATACTTGTAATGATAAATACATACATAAATACATATTAAACATCCAATACCCGAGAACAAACATTCGTATTATTCATACAAATATCTGCTCCGGCCGGGAATCGAACCCGGAACCTCAAGCTTCGTAGTCAGGTTCTCAATAAAAATAAATTATGTTCTACAACTTATAATTGCTTGCTTAACTAAATCTAATATGATTTATTATCTATATGTAATGACAAAAGCCATCAATTGAACTGCAGTAGCTAACGCCGAATGTCCTTCGTTGACATTCATGGGGCCGGTGTGCATGCAGCTTAACACTAATGTCATAACATGGCCGAATGCTTTTTATAACACACGACCTCATGGTCATCCACCTATATGGATAAAAGGGTTTTATTTTTAATTGCATAATTATTTGTATTATTTAATTATATCACATACATAACACAATATAATAAAATAATTATAGGATCAGGCTCAATCTATTTAGAGATGGATAAATCGGCCGAATGAATAGTTGTCAAAGTCTTATTTGTTGTGTCAAGCAAATTTAAAACAAAAACATCAACCAATCACAGCCATACACAACGATCGACGCTGCCACGTCAAACGTCAAGTCGGACTAGTGAATGAAGTGGCACAAAATTTCAGCTTTGTCGGCATTTTGTAGTTCTTCGTCTTCCGAGTAGGTTTTAAGTGACCGGCTTAGTTAAAACTCAAAATGCGCTTTTTATTGCTCACGGTAGCGATAGCCCTGCTGGGCGCCGCACTCGGAGACGATGTACCTACAGAGGAGAACGTTCTAGTTCTGAGCAAGTCAAATTTTGATGCCACTATTCAGTCGACCAGCTACATCCTGGTAGAATTCTGTAAGTATTTATCTTGACTATATTTTGGTTGACCACTGCATGAAAAAATAGTATAACATTTTTTTATCATTCATGTGCGTAGGGGGTATTGACACGTCAATAAAAAGCCGGTACAGTTACTTACTCGCTTGTATTACGCAGGTAGTGTAAACGTGTTTTTTGATCGCCATAGATGCGCCATGGTGCGGTCACTGCAAGTCGCTCGCGCCGGAATATGCGAAGGCAGCCACTAAACTCCTGGAGGAGGAATCCCCCATCAAGTTGGCGAAGGTTGACGCCACGCAAGAGCAAGAACTTGCCGAAAACTATGGAGTGCGCGGATACCCCACTCTCAAATTCTTCAAAAATGGAGCCCCCATCGACTACACAGGTATTTTTTTTTAATTTTTGATATTCAGACTGTAATGTTTGTACAGTTATCTTAGATTATGTTCAGTTTCCCAAGTGATGAGTGAAATTTTAATCTAATTAGAAACAGCCAACAGATAGATTCATTATTTTTAATTAACAATTGGTCAATTATAACAAATCCAACATGATTATTTCCAGTGCCTTACTCATTTAGTGTGTATAATTCTGTGATAACTTTGATTACATGCTTGAATAACAAGTTTACTTTTGATTTAGATAAGTAACTGGAATATTTTAACAGGTGGTCGCCAGGCTGATGACATCATCTCCTGGTTGAAGAAGAAGACTGGTCCTCCGGCCCTTGAGGTTACCTCCGCTGAGCAAGCCAAGGAGCTGATCGCTGCCAACAAAGTCATTGTGTTCGGTTTCTTCCCTGACCAGGAGACCGTCAAGGCTAAGGCTTTCCTGAACACTGCTGGTCTTATTGATGACCAGGTCTTTGCTATTGTCAGTGATGAGAAGGTCATCAAGGAATTGGAGGGAGAAGCCGAAGATGTTGTTCTTTACAAAGATGTAAGTTATGTCTCTTTATATTATTTCTATAACTTTGATTAGTGATGAAATTTGAATGAGAATTATATAGGTACTAAATAAGATTAAATAGTTACAGTTTTCAATAATAAATTGGTTTTACCTGATAACATAGTCTTGACCCTCTTATAGGTCAGAATTTGTATGCAGTGATATGGCTGCATGTTATCTATTTTCTTAACATAGTAACTATATCTGATAATGTATAAAACATGAATAGTTACCTACAGGCCTCCAATTAATAATTATAACAATAACAGACAGCTTACAGATTTCCATTTTCCTCTATTATTTCCTCAAGTAATTTGCTACAACTAATTATTGCACAACCTTTAGACTTTTTTTTTATGAATAATGATTTATTGAACATCTAGTTGAATTTCAATAGGATGAAAATAGCTATTAATGAATATATTTGCTCTTTTGACATTTTTTAATCTCTAATCATAATTATTCTTCTCAACAGTTTGAAGAGTCACGCGTCAAGTATGAGGATGCTGAGTTTGATGAGGACCTGCTCAAGAAGTGGGTGTTTGTCCAAAGCATGCCTCTCATTGTTGAGTTCTCCCACGAGACTGCCTCCAAGATCTTCGGTGGCCAGATCAAATACCACCTCCTGTTGTTCCTATCCAAGGTAAGCTTAGTTATTAGAGGTGCAAAAACGTAATTAGTACAGTAGTTAAATTACATTATGCATGTGGGCAATCTTTGCTACAAAGTCAGAGTTCAGGCCACAAGGCTTGCAAGGAATTATATTGTTGTCTTCTGTAGTACTATACTTTCATATTAACAAGTTAAATAGATACGGTAGCTATAATGAGGATAAAAAATGTTAACTAGACAAAGGGTTGGTCTTGCCACTAAGTTTGGAAAATCTTGACAGCGCTATGACCGCATCTGATAGTTGACTAGCACAATCAAGAAATTTCAGAATAGAACTATAAATAAATAAATAAATATCATGGGACAATTCACACCAATTGACCTAAAGTGTGCGTAAGACGGTTAGACAATGAGTAGTGACTGACAGTGTTGGATATTGATTTAATATGTTTTAGCTCTCATGTCCATAGGCCTTATTTTCTAGCGCACTTGGAATCACAATCGTTTTCACCACTTCTTTCTGTTACACGGTATAAGACAAGGGTAGAAAGAGCTGTTGAATGCAATCACAAATGTCAGGGTGTTAGATAATACGGCCTGATGTCTTGGCATCGTATATGTGAATTATTAGAAGATAGAAGTCAAGACAGAAAACAGGTTTCTGGTTCGTAAGATAGACCAGTTTTTATTCAAATAGGATTATAATAACATGTTAATTAGTAGTTAATTTCTTCACATCTTAGGAACGAAAATATGTTTCCTTTCAAATAGAAAAGATAAACAATTGATATGTGCTTCCCCCTTATCAGCATATTTCACATACACACATACTTACATTGTGATGTGTTCTATTTCCATCAAACCATAGTTTGCTCACTAAATACTTTTTGATAAATTAATAAAAGTAATATCAGCTTTTTTTTTTTATTTGACTGGATGGCAAACAAGCAAGTGGGTCTCCTGATGGTAAGAGATCACCACCGCCCATAAACATCTGCAACACCAGGGGTATTGCAGACGCGTTGCCAACCTAGAGGCCTAAGATGGGATACCTCATGTGCCAGTAATTTCACCGGCTCTCCATGTTGAAACACAACAGTGCAAGCACTGCTGCTTCACGGCAGGATTAGCGAGCAAGATGGTGGTAGCAATCCGGGCGAACCTTGCACAAGGTCCTACCACCTGCAGCTTATATTACATAGGGTTTATTTCACTTGTTAATATAACATTTTGTATGTTGTACTTGACTCAAAAATTCACGAATTTTGAGAGCGGTAATAATACTAGCACTCGACTCGTAACACATGAATATATTCTAAGGGAGGATAATGGGGGACTCGACCCCCCTCCCCACAAAACCGTACTCACATATCAACCTCCTAAAAATAGAGAATTTACGGAAACTTCGCTGACCGAAAAGAAGCAAACGGCCGGGCGGCCTGGATGAATTTTATGTGTGTGAATCATGATAGTCTTTCATGACATGAATTATAGCATTATAAGTCAGATAATTATGTTAAACGTCTTTAACTGCATTAATAAAGTGGTAATTACTATCGCAACTCCTAACCGCGTGGTCGTCGCACATGTTCACATTTGACAATCGCTGACACGTATGTACAAATACAACATGCAGAAATCGTCCTAAAATTATACAATTCTGCAGTGAAACTGAGTGAAATTAATAGTACGATCTAAAGATTCTATCCAGTCGTGAGAACGGTACTGAATGGTGAAAGTTCAACGCAGGTCATCTGTAGGTCGCAAGACGCAGAGACCACGTTGCCTGTGAAAGTACTTACAACGAAATAACTAGTTGGTTCAGTACAAAAAACGTTCCAACGTTTGCCGTATCTCGTTGATAAGTGGGCCAGTGATCCCGTTACTACTGTTCGAGATTACGAGCGTCAAGTTGTCAATTAATTAGTGGAGTGCGAGAAAGTACAGGATCAGATTTTATTTAAAATTCATTCGAAGTGTCGAAGACGCCGGCCGACTGAACTATTTGCATTTGTTGAATCATCGGTTTGAATTAAGCGGAACTGGTTTTAGTGCTTCATTTAATGGAAATATATGCCAGTATTTTATGTTATAATTAGGTAGTTAGCCGTCGGTACGGCGTTTAGAATCGTAGTTATACTTATATAATTTGTGAAGATACTTAGTTTTCGTTACATAAAATCAACTTAGGTGCGCTTAAATGTCGCCTCTGATTGAAGCAGTTCAGCCTCGCCATAAATCCTAGAAATAGAAACCTAAAGGCTACGAAGTTGCTATGAAATAATGACTCATGATTTTTATAACTAACTTTTACAAACTTTCTCTTAGAAAGTTCATTTTTTTTGTCTCATATTTAGATATTTTTTAATGTAGCGGTAATCAATCAAATGAATGCTGAAGTCGCAAAAACTGTGCACTGGAACTTTATTTAACTGAATATAAGCGTGTAAGTTTTACTAAATACTAACCTTTACACGTGGCTTCGCATGCGTAAAACATTAGGTCCCACTCCCACGCCAAACCAACCGCGCGAAATGTCATGTCTCTAATCTTAACAGTTGAAATTTTAGGATTTTATCTAGGGATCCCGTAGGAATATCGGAAAAGAAGTATCTTTTTTGTTATTCCAGACATCATCCTCATACCAAATTTTGCCACATCTATCCAGCAGTTTCGTTCAGTATAAAGAATTAACAAATACACGCACGCATGCACGCACATTCTTAAATACAAACTTTCTTCTTTATATTATTATGATTTACATCCTCGTACTATCCATACATACTTTATTAACACTAAGAATACCGTTGACTGTTAAATAAAGCGCAAATTGTTCATTGAGAAAGATCTTTTTAAAATATTCATTTTATAACAAAACAAAATTATAATTTATTGTCGTCTAGCTAGATTTTAAGTAAGTACTACTCTGTTAAAAAAAGGTGGAATTAGGAGGATATTGTATAGGAATGTCCATGAATGTGAAGATACAAACACGACAGCTACAAGTTTCAACCGACAACTTAACACGATTATTTGTTACAGAAAAATGGCGATTTCGAGAAGTACGTTGAAGAAATCAAGCCCGTTGCCAAGAGCTACCGAGACAAGATCATGTCCGTTGCCATCGACACCGACGAAGATGACCACCAGAGGTGAGACTAATGTTATTACATCATTTAAGTGTTTGACCGAATACACTATTTGAAACTGAAATTCGGTTTATGTTTCAGTTTCTTTATTCGAGGGCTACTCTAGTATCTATTTGTTAAACTTTTCTTGATTGTAAAGAGTATTGTTATTTGTATAAAACCGTTTATCTACCTCGCGTAAAAATCACGTATCTGCGCTGTTGAAGGGATAATTGTAACTTCATATTTGTTTTATTACGAAAAAATTGGAAATTGGCAAAATTTGACAGATGTGTGGAATTATTCAAAGTTACGAGGATTTGCACTTTCCCTGACGAAATTATGCTTTCCTGCCATCATCATTCTTAGCTACATAATATGGCTTGCATTAGAGTAGAGACTCCACACGTTACCGCTTGCTGCTGTGAATGTTAAAATGCCACATTAAAGATAAAATGTTGTTCGCAGAATTCTGGAGTTCTTCGGCATGAAGAAGGAGGAGATCCCGGCCGCCCGCCTCATCGCTCTTGAACAAGATATGGCCAAGTACAAGCCTAACTCGAACGAGCTATCGGCCAACGTTATTGAAGTAAGCAATTACATATTACATGTTTAGAAATAGGTAGACGTTGTGAGGACTCCCAGTACTTTCCATATGGTCTGGTGTATCGAAATTTTGATATGGAAATTGATTTCGAAAAGAGTGATGGGTTTCTTGTTCAATTTATTGGGCCTTTGTCGGCTTATTCTTTAGTTTTTTTTTTATTAGCATATTGGATTGGAAATAGTGGCCAATAGTCAATAGAGTTGCCTTTAAAATGGAAATAAAATTAATGCTTCCTTAACGCATTCACTGCCACCGACGCACATATGCGTTTCTTCGCCCAGTGCCGCTGTCATAATTATTTATACATTTTGAACGTACACGTGCGTCGGTGGCAACAGTGGAAGTCAGGTGGCAGTGAATGCGTTAATAAATATATATGGTGAAGCCGAATAAAACCGCTTAAAATCATGACCGTTAACTCAAATACGTAATACATATTTGGTTGTTCTAAAGTGTGATTATCTAATTAGTACAATAATTAAACCTGCAGTGTCAACTATTGTTTAGAAACTACAGAACATAATTCTCATTTTACAACCTGCTACTCAATGCGTGCAAGCTTATCGGATTAGTTTGTGACTTTAAAACGGCGGATCAAATGGTTATTTTGAAAACACATTAGTAACGAGCAATGAAACACGCAGGTTGTAAATTAATACTTTCACGGTTTCTCTACTTATCAGGTTATTTTAGTAGGTCAAGTAATTATCCTGTGGTGTTTAAATTGAATTCAATAACATCTTATTAAATAATTACCTAATAAACATCGATATTTGTTTTAGAGACGACGAAAACAATCTTCAATGTACATTTCTGTTTAAATTTACTTAAATTTACATGTATCCGGAACTGTTGTTTTATGTAAATCGACATTAACTTCCAACGCGTACACTAAGTTGAATGAACACAAAAGGCTATAGAAATGTTTTGTTGTTCGCAAGGTTAAAAAATATACATAATAAAGAAAGCGAGGCTAATCGCAAGACCACGTGTTGATGTTCCAACAGATATCTAATTGTTAGTGACCCTGCCATGTTGTGGTACAGGTACAGATTACATAAGACACAGTGTATATAGCACCTTAGCCATATGGGCGCCTCGCCTTTTAATAATAATAAACTATTTCAGGTTATTACATTTATAGACTTGGGTTGTTTCTTAGGTAAAAAAATATTTACTAAATGTGATTTATCTTTGCCTCCAGGAATTTATTCAGTCATTCTTCGCTGGTACCCTGAAGCAGCACCTGCTCACCGAGGAGCTGCCCGAGGACTGGGCCGCCAAGCCTGTCAAGACCCTGGTCGCCACCAACTTTGACGAGGTCGTGTTCGACACCAACAAGAAAGTGCTCGTTGAGTTCTACGCGCCTTGGTGAGTCTATTGTTCCTTGGTCTGACAACTTCAATCAATGATGGGGTGAATATTCAAACGTTGTCATTACCTACCCACGTTTATCAGCACAACGGAAAGACAAGTCGCAAGAGTTTTGATCACGCTAGATTTAGCATGTCTTGTATTGTCCTCAGTTCTCATAAAAAGTTAATCCAGAGAATCCAGAATCCAGAGAATCTCTTTTAATAATATTTGCGGAAACGGTAAAGACGAATGTAAAAACGCAGCAAAAACGCTGAATATTTACTCAATGATAGTTAACCATACAAATCTATTGACTGGAAAACATTCCGTTGTGATACAAAAATTGCCTAAACTATTGTACTTATGGTTAATTTTCTGTCACACAAAGATAAATTTCATTCATATTTTTTACTACCGCTGTTAAAGTATCCAAAATTTGGTTAATATGCTTTATATAAAAAAAAAACTTACATAAATATATCTTGAAACTCACATTTATACACTGAATACAGTGTCATTATTTATATAGGTATGACGGTAATTAGTATTATTATTTATAATGCACAGGCAGCTTATAGCTGATGCGTGCATATCATTGTTCACTTGTGTAATTGTCTTCAAAGTACTTATCAAATCTGTTGTGTGTGCTTGTTGCAGGCATTTCACTCATAAAATAAAATCATTTTTACACGACACAGATATTGGTTTACGACATGCTAAATGTTCATTTTCGAAGCTCATTAAGTTATAAATATTTTTTATGGGCGATAAATAACCATACACCATAATGTTGTTCAGTCACATTGCCCGTAAACATGAGCGAAAAGTCATGAAGTTTTTTTATTTTTTTTATTCTAATGGATGTCAAACGAGCAAGTGGGTCTCCTGATGGTAAGAGATCACCACCGCCCATAGACACCTGCAACACCAGGGCGATTGCAGACGAGTTGCCAACCTAGAGGCCTAAGATGGGATACCTCAAGTGCCAGTAATTTCACCGGCTGTCTTACTCTCCACGCCGAAACGTAACATTGCAAACACTGCTGCTTCACGGCAGGATTAGCGAGCAAGATGGTGGTAGCAATCCAGGCGGACCTTGCACAAGGTCCTACCACCTGAACCTGAAGTGACTTAAAGTGAAATCCCATTAAGTACGAAGAATTTCCTAAACGTTGAATATTCATTACTTTCATTAGTAATAGACTAAAAATTCCTTTATTAGCTAGCCAGCTATTCTCGGCCACTTCATCGTCTTTCTCTCGGTACACACCTGTTATTAGTCATTACTATGTGTAGATTGCTTTTAGAACTAGGAACAAACATTCTAGGCCTTACCACAAAACTTTTATACACGTCTTAGATAAACTAATGGGGGATAAGTGCGCCTTTGTACATCTTATTCTGTTGTTATCTGTTAATTTCATGTGTTTTATGTACAATAAAGTATACAATACAAATAACTAATTGATTGTAAAATCGTAGTTTTATCAAAAATATATTTATATAGTGCCTATGGAAGCGTCTTGTAACGCAAAATATCCTATTTATCGTAGCACAAGATTAAAGAAGTTTTCGTGGTAAAACTTTTTTGTGGAATTCATCACATGGCCAATTTTTATTATTCTCAAGTTTTTTCAGCTGAAACTGAACTTCCCAAAGAAAAGAAGAAAGAAGTTAGGTTAGTCTAGACTGCTAACTCTAAACGCGGCTTTCGCATAAATATTCAGCCGGTATACTCGTGTAGTCAATAATTTGTACGACGCGATAGGCCACGGCGAAGTCATTGACACTTTAACTATTCTTAAACTTGTTCGGTGCCTTACGCAAACTTGGGACACGACACGTATGCGCTCATAGATCGTCAATATCTCTGATATAGGGTATCTTTAAATATGCATTGATATTGATGTGTTATCTTTAGGCATCGCGGTTTTGTGTTTCGATATTTGAGCATTAGCAAGCAATTTGTAAGTGGATATGATGCATTTCAAGCTGTCTTTAACGATGCTCACTAGGTACAAACACAAATACTGGCTACCGGGTAGAAATGCCATAGACTTTGAAGACAACAATGTATAGATGATGCTACTGGGTGTTTTTTGTCCATTCTCACTTTAAACATCCGTTGACGCCAAGCTTCGACCCAACCCAAACTGACCGACGCACAGGGAGCTAAACTATCTATTTAGTATGTAGTCTAGAAAACCGAATTGCTAAAACGTACAGGAAAAAAAATATCATGTGGTATTTTTTACCCAGTAGCGACTGCCGCCGAGTTAATTTCGAGTTCCGATTTTACTATACTTTCAAGTTTTATCCCTTTGTTTCTGAATTGTGTTTCTGTGAGCTAGCTAGTACGTACATAGTTTAAGTAGAGTTGATCATGATTTATAACTTTTATAAGTATTGAACAGACAAGTTACAAAAAACACAGAATAACATCATATGCCCTTGAATAAAATTCATATAATTTATATTGCTTTTGTTGAAACAGTTGCCAGCCGTTGACTTGACACGTGTTATCAATGCTACGAGCAAAGCAATACCTACTTATTCACTCCTGTCCTGTCTTACGCTAGTTTTCAACAAATTGCATAATACCATAGCTTTTCAAGGCTGCAAGCGTGTGCTTAAGCTCTATAATTTCACAAGTCGTCATCTATCGGGTCCTTTCCAACTACACACTCCCACGACATAAAATTCTGATTAAGTACTAGGTTACTACGAACGATCTGATGTGGCGTATTTGATAGTGCCTCACTAGTACCTACCTACATACTACTCGTAAAGTATACAGCTGCTCGGTTGACGTGGACCCGGCAACGAAAGCATGACGCAACTGTTTGTCCCGTGTAATTTGCACAAGTGTCCCTTGAAGGCGTTCATTAAGATTCACTGGGTCGCAATTAATACAAATATTTATGTCAAAAGTCTCCCGCTTTGTTCAATGGTTCGGATAATGTGGAGCATTATGTTAACTGTCGTTGCTACTTCGCAAGATGAGTAATCGTGTTGACATTAGACTACGTGGCTCAAGACAGAAGTGGGTGTTAATGACTAACCAGATAACAAGCAGATACTTACTGCTCTAGAAATAAAAAAATGCAAGTAACATTATATTGCGGCGCTTGATCAATCACTTGTAACTCGTTCGCTTCGCGGCCACGCAATGTGCACTTGCATATTTTTTTTTTCTTTTGAAACCGGGTCTAGGGCTTCATGTAGGTAACGAACGTGTGTAATGAAATGATAAAACGAGTTGATTTTGCGAGTTCCTTTCGTCAACTCACTGACGTGTTTCATGAATTTTACCAAATCACTAAGCAAATCTTGTGATATGAAAAAACAAGTTGCCTTTTTAGGCTGATTTCGTCAATTGACTAAACAGATTCAGGGATTTGATCAAATGACGGCTTCGCCATTTTAACATCCTGCGTGATTTGGTCATATCCCTTAGAGATTTGTTCAAATCTCTGTTTTGCACATTTCACTGCGACATATCCACTTTTTCGTGCTATTTGAATAGAAGAGACATCGTCTTTACTACTAACTACTTAATTGTCAGTTTATTAATTAGGTAACACCCACGATTTCGTTAACAAAGCTTTTTCAATGCGTATAACTATGCATATGCGTAAATAACTGTATTTGTATATTTAACGAAAAACTTGCTATGAGTTTAAATCGATTTGATTCGGTTAATGTAGGTACAAGTACTCGGGTACATCGTTGTGTCTAATTTGTCTTGCTCTACTACGAGTTAGGAAATGAATTTCACAGTGCAACTTGCCAATTTCAACTTTAATCCATGAAAAAACATAGTGGTTTTCTATAAACACTTTCATTCAAGATGTGAAACATAACTGTTGTTTTTATACAAATTTACTGATTGACATTCATTTAATTGAATAGTTAATTGAAACATTGGAACTGGTGGTTATAAGCGATTTGAGAGTCAATTATTATTTTATCGACCACAAACCTACTCATTAACAAGTAATAATAATAAACGAAACGGTGGTTTTCTTTTTTATGCTGCTTGTCTAATGGTAATTCACCCTTTGTCAAGATAACTATCAAGTTAGAGTACTTAGATACATTTACGAGATACAATCAAAACCATTTGTGCAGAATGTTGTCAGCCGATAGTAATTATTCCCAGTATTATTTAAAACAATATCGAGGGCTTCTATAATTTCTCACAGCACAATATTTGACTATTTTTTATTTATTTTATAAATCTGTTAGGTTCATTAGATTAAGTATAGCGTACAGCGGTGTCAAATATATGCCTACTATACCTATATGTACAACATGGATGTGCATTCGAGTATTAAATCAGTTAGCAACGAACCATCAAAGTGTTATCATTACGGCTCCTTCTAACCTCAAATCTAACAAGTGGCGTCGAGGATGGGAGGATGGGGTGTGGAAAGCGTAAGCGTATAATTAATAACAGAAATAAATACTAAGCGTGTGACGTCCCTGCAAGAAGCACCATACCTATTGCACAGAGAAAAGCGTTTTAGAAAGAGACAGATTAATAGATTTTTCAAAAAATCACTATAAATTTAATTTTTAAGCAGATTATTTTTTTTGTTTCACTAAACTTTGGATGTATATATCATAATCAAATACAGGACATGGCAAATTCAAGAGTTGTCAAATACCGTATTGTTCGAGCAACGTGTGCGTTAGTCTATTAGCTGTGTAAAAAACATGATCTTTTATTCTTCTTGTGTGAATCTTGATTGTGTTTGCAGTGCCAAATAAACGTTTTTTTTTCTTGATCAGGTGCGGCCACTGCAAGCAGCTAGTCCCGATCTACGACAAGCTCGGCGAGCACTTCGAAGCCGACGCCGACGTCGTGATCGCCAAGATCGACGCGACAGCCAACGAGCTGGAACACACCAAGATCACGTCCTTCCCCACCATCAAACTGTACACCAAGGACAACCAAGTGAAGGACTATAACGGAGAGCGGACGCTCGACGGACTCACCAAATTCGTGGAGAGCAACGGAGAGGGCTCCGAGCCTGTGCCTAGTGTGGTGAGTTTACAGTATTTTTATATTATCCATTGACATCTATGTACCTTATGGCACTAGACTAGCTGTTTGGAACAAAACGCGCGGCGCATCAATCATCAATATTACTTTGACATAACACTTGTCACGGACGTCAACAAACGTTCACCGAAACGCGCTGTGAACTTATTTTGTGCGCCGTTTTAATGTAAGAAACATACAGTATACAAATCAAGGAAAGGAAAGTCTGAAACTATAAGACATACGAACACCTGTTCTTAGAAATCATGTCATCGATAGTAACAAGAAAAACCGCATTCATAGATTAAAAAAAACTGGTACTCAGCATGGGAATCGAACCCAATTGTTTTGAAAAATAAAACTTACAGTTAGTTCCTAGTAATCAGGGCAGTAAAAAGAATTAATAAGGTAAAAGTAATTTTGATTCTGATGTAACAATACAATAGATAACCGATAAGATAATGTTCTAGCAGGATACCATATGATATCGTATACAGCAAAAATAACAACTTCGCACAGTTTTCAAGCCCAAAAGAGTAGAATCTAGTACTGAGAAATCTGATGTGCTAAGCCAAGTAAGGGCAAATTTATATAGTCAGTCGCTTACTGTCTAAATCATTTTTTATGAGTCAGCCTGTGTCAATTCACTTCTGGACATAGGTCTCTCCCATGGCTACTGAGCTATGAGTACTGCGAGTTTGCTCTAACAATTTTCAGTCTGCGCAAAAATGAACATTGTTTAAAACTATAAATATTTTTTTATTGCAGAGCGAGTACGACGAAGAAGACGAGGTGCCAGCCAGAGACGAGTTATAAGCGCTCTGCACCCATGAGACTTCCGTAGCATAGTCTGTATAGATTTATATTTACTTTTATACTTAATCTAACTCTGCATTTCGTTTGCTAGACTGTTTGTTACTTACGATTGAAAGAACTCTAAATTATGTTGTGGTTGTACTGTTTACACATTTTGATATTTGAGTTTAATACTCCGAGAACACTTCTATTCGACGGGCTTCTCTTTTCCGGACTGCCTCTCTTCCGGTAATAAAGATAAATTAAAAAGTAGATACGAAATCTCCATAGGGTTGTCGCTAAGACATTACAGTACATTTCGAATGGCCAGTGTCTACTGTTTAATCGTATCTATAGTAAGCATAATTTATTTGATGGGCAGCATGTAAGTGCATGTACAACTCTAACATATTTATAATTTCTGTATCATAATGATATGTTATTAACACATTCCTTAGTCTGGTACTAGAGGTTGATGTATCGAACAATAATTTATTTAGGGACGCATTTTAGACATTCTTTTAATTTAAAATATCAATTCATCACAATGGGTCTTTTATGGCGTGTAGCAAGGCAGCCTTATTTTTGTAACAGTTTATATGTGTTTTTATACTTGTTGTGTTTGTGTTAAATTCACGAAGGTGCTTTACTATCAATTTAAAAATGTGTAACCCCGCTATTTTCCATTATTAGTTGTTCGGTATTTATTAATCGTGAATTTCGGTGTTTCTGTTGTAAAACTGTAAATATTATCCATATAAAATCGCCTGAAGGGGCCTGGATACGTGTATGTATTGTGAAATACTTATTGTCGATACAGAAATTGATAAATAAACAAAATACAAAATATTTATCTTGTTTTCTTTGAACTGAAATGTTATCCTTTGTGTGTATGAGCATTTGGAATGGTTGGGAATTACAATAGAATTTACGATGTTGCATAAATGTACTTCGGACACTCGCGGCAAATCAAATTTCCACATTGACACACAAGCTAATTGATATCAAAATCAAATGTTTACTACAATCGATTAGCTGTTTTGTCGTGAGAAGATTGCAAATAGTGGAATTTACTGACAGGTTTTTTCATGGAAATTATAATATCGATATAGTGTAGGAAATTAGTACGAGTCGTTTTAAACGAATTTTACACGCCAAGTCGAGCAAAACAAAACAAAGGCTAGAATTTACAGTTACTTTGGCCTAAATTATATTAAAAAGAAAACAAATAAGGTCGGTATCATACTTATTTATTTAATATCTTAAATACAATGATTAAAACGTAAAATAACTTTAAAATATGTAAATCATTAATCGAAACACTCATGTAACAAGCCCTCGTACTATGTCGTCATCGATTACAATCAAGGATCTGCTACATTTTTTCAAATACTTCATTAACATTTACGCATGGAAGCATGCCAATTTATTTTTCAGAGCTTTGTGTATTCAAAGAACTTGTTATATGGTGATTCAGTGAGCGATTTGTTCACCTTTTATAGTATATCACAACAATACCGAAAATTTTCAGACTAACATGGAATGATTGTGTTACTCGTACATATTAGCAGCAGTTACTTTGGTAGAATATAGAGAGGTAACTTCAGTCCACTACAACGAGTTAATATCGCCCAACGAATTATTTGTACCGACGAGGGCGCACCCGCAAGGAGAACAATCATTAGGCAAGTTATTAAAACAAACTTCATTATCGAGACATAAAAATATCATCAAAATAGTCAATAACTTAAATCTTCAATAATAACAACAAAAACCTTCAAGTGCAGTCTGTTATAAATGTACAACAAATAAAATATATTTTTCATGATTTTAAAATATACTCTAAATTAACCTTTTCGACGCCAACGACTCATATATACGCACCGCAGGTTCCACGCCAACGACCTATATATACGTCCATTACTTCAATGCAAAAGCAACCTTCGTTCAATTGTGTTAAGGTTCAATTTTAGGCATTGCAATATAGAAGCCTGGTGTGTGGGTGATAGTGATGTAACGAATATTCGCATATTTTTGAATATTCGCATTCGCAAAATTTCTCCGAATGTTTTGCGAATATGAATATCAGAAAAAAAATACAATTATTAGATAATAGTAGCTTAATAAAATCAAAATACATTAATTTCTTATGTTTTTATACAAAAAAATAACTTTACCTTGTGATCACATTATCAGTATTCACTTAATCATTTGGTATTAAGTATTTATTTATTTACTTCGCGACGCGTTCGTATAAACTCGGTAATTCTCGGAACAAAATACAAACGGAACGCACTTCGTTCGAACAAGACTGCCATAGACAATTTGGCGCCAGAACGAAAAACTGAATTATTCGCATTCGCGAATGTCGGTAGCAGATATTCGCATTCGCGTTCGCGAATGTTCAAAAAATGACATTCGTTACATCACTAGTGGGTGATGTCTTTTGTATTTGACGTGGCGGCGAAAAGATGATGTTCAAAGAATACTATGTTGTTATTAATATCACATAGCGCATGTAAAGCCCGTAATTTAAAATTACTCGGCGATTTTGTAGTCTCAATTCGAAGCTCCTGTGATCAAACAAATATATTAAACGAATCTCTCTAGTGTAAACTTACCCTAATTTAATACATAAGTAACATGGTCACTAACATTAAGTTATATTTAGCAGTTAAATTACTACAGTGTATCAAAATATTTCATACTTGCATTTCGGTGAATCAACTTTTATCAATAAATACTATTAAATATGTTGTTTTTGTAATGCTGTTCAATAAAATATAAAAAAGTCAGAAAGAAAGGGAACAAAAGTACAACCTAAACCAATATGATGGAAAAAATAGTAAACAGGTACATTTTGGTAAAGCGAAGACGTCAAAATCAGAAAAAGGTTGAATCACCCATTTGTGTACTCAACGAAGTGCGCGGATAAAAACACTAAACGTTGCAACGTCCGATGTGTACTTTTTTAATCAAGTCAGCTTATACAATTAAAACTATTATAAAAGCCAGGCACCAAACGGCATTGAATACGAGTGAATTATCATATTACCACATTTACCTATCGAAAACAATCCACGTGTTTTAATTATACAAATACATAATTCGATGCCAAAAACAACATGTAGTCTAACTGCTATTTACGTAATAATTATACTCGTGTTGTTTTTTTTTAAATGCCTGGTTGTTTTTTGGGGGTGTTTGTGACGAATCAGAGTGCGAACATGGCGTCTTGGTCCTCCTTTTTGATCTGTCGGTGGCGCGGGGTTTGCTGTGGGGTTCTGTCACTGGCATTTGGTAGGCTGTCGGCGGCGGCGGCGCGTTCCGCGAGGAACTTGTCGAAGTCGCTACTGGTCACACTCTCTTGCGCGCCGTTGGCTTCGGAAGCCGCCTGGAATGGTAATGGATTGTGAGTGCATGAGACAGGGCCGACTTAAGACTTCTTCCGGGAGTCATGCTTTTGGCGCCCTTTAAGATACGACAAGCGACAAAATAACAGGTCCTGTTTGCGAGTCGGTAACAGAGCCGGCTTTAGTCATCTAAGCGTCCCGGGCGAGTCATGCCTTTGGCGCACTTTTAGATACGACAAGCGACAAAATAACAGGTCCTGTTTGTGAGTCAGTGACAGGGCCGGCTTTAGCCAACTAGGCACCTCGGGCGAGTCCTGTCTTTGGCGCCCTTTTAGATACGACAAGCGACAAAATAACAGGTCCTGTTTACGAGTCGGTGACAGAGCCGGCTTTAGCCATCTAGGCGCCCCGGGCGAATCATGCCTTTGGCGCCCTTTTAAATATGACAAGTCACAAAATGACAGGTCGTGTTTGTCGACTCGACTCAATAAATTGAGCATCGGTGCAGAACTTTAAGTGTAAAAAAGTGTAAATATGCATTGTCAAACTAAACCTTAACATTCTTTGAAAATTAATTACTGGTACATATGGAACTAACAATATGAACGACACATCATAATTTAACAGTTACTTGCTGTTAATAAGTAATCTAAAATATCAAAGTATTTTACAGTGAAAATTACGGTCCACGTTGTTTATTAATATTTTAAATTACGAATAACGTACGAATGTACGTAAGTTATTTGTTATTTAAAATATTAATAACGTTTGTAACAAGTCGCGATTACATGCCTATTGAAGCACAACTGTGAACCTAGATTTTTAAATAGTGAAGTTTCACATCCTTTTTTTATTGAATGAAATGCTACAAGCCGTAGTTGTGATGTTACTACTGTAAGCTGTGGTTAGTGTTAATAGTGGAGATTGTGATTATATTTAAAAAAAGGAAAATAAAACAAAATAAATAAAAACACACCTTCTCTTGGGCCAGCCAAGCGGCAATTTCGTCTATCTCTCTCTGGTCCATTTCAGTGGGCTGTCGATAATAAATTTAATAAAATAATAAATCAAAACTAAGAATTAAAACATGCTAAAAAGAAGGACAAGGAATTATAAAATAAAGTTAAATCAAAATATCTTCAAGAAATCATTACTAATATTATTACCATACATAAGAAATATGTTGCCATCCATTTTACTTACATTATCATGCTGCAGTAATCAGAAGTAGAAAGAAATTGATTATTTTTTATTGTTATTTCTTTGTATAAATCTATCTATCTAGATCTTGACTTACATATACATTATACACACCTTTGAGTGTGGGAATAAAAAATCAACAACTGGGGTCTTACCCCAGTGGAATTTTGAAATAATATAATTACTTACGGCGCACTAAGTAGGAACCTATATGATACTCAAAATATATGTCTATCAGATGGCGAGTCTAATTATCTGATTGTTAAGTCAGTCACGTTACTGTTTTATGGGCATAGATGAACAAAAAAGTAAATAAATATAACAAAATCCCTAGATAACCACAGCAGTGACAACCCCGAATTTGAGATGATGTTAACTGCGAACATGGTCGTCTATCCTTTTAGATTAATCTCTCTTCTCTCGTTGACTTCCCAACGGGGTATATGACAGCATGCATTAACCAATAACTCCAGGAAACGAATCGAGTAAAACCGCCTTCAATACCAGATTAAGTGCAGATGTTTATGGGCGGTAGTGATCTCTTACCATCAGGAGACCCACTTGCTCGTTTGCCGTCCAGTAGAATAAAAAAAATATTGAGTTGGCGAACACCATAACGTCACGGCTCACTATTGTTGGCAACCCTAAAAATAAAGTACTTTATCGACTCTGTGGTTAGGCCTCTTTTTCCATTCTCTATGCACCTGTGCGATCGCAGCACACGTTTTCCAAGTGAACTTGAACTTTTACTTATTTAAAACCCCAGCACGCCAAAACCTACATAAAATACAGTTCCTGCTCAACTACTATTGCCATACAAAACATATGGGAGTCAACTGATTAGTGGCGTATATCACATATACCCTATTGTTAACATTTTCCCTATCAAACAACTAACTCACCAAGGGTTGTCCCTGCGTGGCTCGCTGATTGGCCGCGGAGGCGAGCCCCGTCGTTGTTTGTTCTTCCGCATTCGCGGCGTAACTGCTTCTGTTAAACAAAAACACGCGTGAGACAAGCAAATACTGTCATCTTCTAAATCTAAATACTTTGGACTGAACTCTAAACCAACTGTTGCTTGAGGCATGATTTAGTTTCATGCACGGTTTTAAATCGAAGCAGAAACGATTTCTTCGCTCTGCTCGCTTACTCAGCAGACGTGCCACAATTTTATACTCGCGTTAAGAACTGCTAGCTAGTTTTACGAAAAAAGATGCCTAAGACTGCGACCGAGACAAAACAATGGCAATAATTTCATCGCGCAACCACTCAGTTATTAACGCGAGTACTCTATCGCAGACATAAAACACTCGTCTCTTTCGCTCAAGCCTACAGGTTAGAAATAGATATTAGCATGTAACTCACCCCGTTTTATTATTGTCATAGCTGACATTTCGGGACTGTGCGAACATGTCAAACTCGTCCTTGGAGCTGCCTGGAGACTTGTCTGGCTGTGTGTCTTTTACAGCTGCAAAAATATTTGAATTAGAACCTTCGTCCTTGACTGGACAGGGATAAAGTTACCGCCGAATCAAAGATATGGGGCTCAGACAGAACCAGTGTCATATTTTAATACAGCGTCCGTCAAGGCAAGCTATACGACGGTCACGGGCACAAAACACTTTAGAAATATGTAAGTAAATATTTGTTTCTTTATCCTCTGTGCGCTTCTAAACCATTGGATTTTGATTGTTCTGCAAATGCCTAAGAAGGTTCCTGGGTAAATAAAGCCATGACCGGGACAGTTACTCTGAACAGAAATAGGAACAAGACGGGAGACAGTATTCACTAACGCCTGACGTTCGCGATCGCATTGATCATCTTTTTCTACCGTCGTCTTATATCGTATGACAGAAAGAAGTGGTGAAAACGATTGTGATTCATAGTGTGTTGGACAATAAGGCCTCGTGATGGAGACCGGGAATGGGACCGGTTCGACGAATGAAGTTCATTCAAATCGGATTTACATTCTCAACAATTTTGAAAAATAAAATAATGTAAATTGAATTAAGATATTTTGTTTTGCTTAAATCAAAACAAATACAAATACAATCAATTCAGTACTCACTTAGTTTGGCAACGTCAGGTACATCGTCGCTGAGATCAATCAAAGCATCGTCGTCGTTTTTCTTTGCTAAAAAAATACGAAGAACTTAAGAAGGTACTCGGTAGAAATTTAAAAAAAAGTTTTTTATAAGGTTTTATTGAACTCGCCGTGTTGATTGGATCTAAGCTTAAAGTTAAAGGTGACTTCAATCCATCTTTGGTTGACTTGAAATTTGGTATATACATCCCTTAGAATCTAAGCGTAACTAATTGTTCGTGATCGTGACTGGTTCGCAGCATAGGATACATAAATAAAATGTTCCAAAAATCATTGGTTGCAGGATGGGATACGTAAGTTGGATACCAATGTAAGTAAAGTCAACAAAAAATACAGACAGCAAAAGACAGCTTTACGAAAAACATGTTTTTAACGTTGTTATTTTTTGTGTTTTTGTTATTTTTATTATGTGTAAGTAAATAAATGAATTTCGTTTACTGAATAACTTATTTATCTTACGCGTATCAACTGAAGCAGGCACGCCCATGGCGGCTCCTAAAATGGCGGAAGGAGTAGCACCACCGGTTGCGGCGTTCCTGGTGAATAAAATAAATCGAATTAATATTATAAATTCATTAAAAAGTATATTGATCCTGGCTAACTTCAGCAGATTCATCCCCATACCATACCAAAGGGATGCAGGCTTGAAACTGGCATCAAAACCACGTTTTATCAAAAAGAAACAGCAGGAGGGGAGTTGGGCCTCCGGATCTACCACTCACCTTACGAAACACAGTAGCAAAACTACTACAAGTGGTTACAGTGAGGCCCTACCACATAAAAATATTATCCCGATCGTGACTCCATCGTCTCCATCCAATAATGATTAATGGCATGTGTTTATTCAAAGTACTTAATCATGTTGATAAAAACGCGCTCCCGCTGGGTGATCGAGCCCGACCTTATTTCGGACCCAGCGGGGAAGCGTGTTACACTTAAACGAATCCTATTACCCTATGAGGTATCTTATTGGTAGTCTTTATTCCTTCCCTTCTTAACCTAAAATTTAAGTTTTTACGCCAATATAATGTACTGAGCATTTCGTTAAGAGATAAAAAAAAACCGTTCTTCAATAAACGAGAAATCATGTACAGTTATAATAGAATTAATATGACGTATATTTACTAGTACAACAGAGTATACCGGTATTCTACAACGTAATCCGAAAAAATATTATAAATGATTAAAACAAAAAATATTGACGACCCTAATAAGCTGTCATGTCATACAACCGTAGTTAGAATAGATTATTTAATAGATTTTTAGGCTCAAGAGTTGAACAGCGGTGTATCATATGGAGAGAGCTATGCTCGGGGTTTGTCTGCGGGATCGAAGATAGAAATGGAGATCCCTAGATGAACGAGAGTCACCGACATACCCAAGCGAATTAGCTCTTTGAAGTAGAATGGGCAGTCCATATAGCACGGAGCATAAATGGCCGTTGAGCCGAAAAGTTCTCGAATGGAGACCGCGGATCGGCAAGCGCAGCGTAGGACGTCCACGACTGAGATGGACAGAAGACCTGGTTAAAGCCGCTAGGTGGATTTAGGCCGCTTCCAGCCGAAGAAATGAACGTTTATGGAGGAGGCCTATATCCAACAGTAGACGTCCTACGGCTGATATCATCATCCCAGCCTATACATGTCCCACTGCTGGGCACAGGCCTCCTCAGAATGAGAGGGCCGATATGATGATGATGATTTAACAGAGGGGTAATACCTATTTCTAAACACTATACCTGTTGTTGAGCAGCCGGGAGTGTCTCAGCAGCAGGTTGTTCAGTTGGTCGTTAGCGTGCAGCAGCGCGCCGGTCAGCGGGGACTCGCCCAGCCGCGCCACCAGCTCCGCCACGCGGCTCTGCATGGCGCGGAGAGTGTCTGCCAACTCCTGTCACACCGAAAAGATAAGTTAATATTAGTTTTGCTGTGAAACTAGAGACTGGTCGGGTTTAAGGTGTGAAGCCGCATGAATCTATTTTTGATACTAAAAGTATCCCACACGGAACATTATACAATTAAGTAGTTTCTCAGATAGATTATCAGAAACTTTTGGACACTTTTTTTATGTTGTCAGTCAAACAAAAAATTACACTAAGGGACCGTTTCACCATCCATTGATTAGTGTTAAGTGACGGTTAAATGTGATGCCGTCTCCATTTGTTTTGTTCGAATAGACGGAGACGGCATCACATTTAACCGTCACTTAACACTAATCAATGGATGGTGAAACAGCCCCTAAGTGGCCGTGTCACCATCCATTGATTAATTTTATTTGACGGATAAATGTGATACCGTCTCCGTCTATTCGCAATTTCGCACAAAACAAACAGAGACGGCATCACATTTATCCGAAAAAAAAAAAAACAATGTGGTGAAACAGGGGGTAGCCTATTAAAGGCAACCGACCGTATGTGTGAAGAGCGGCGCTGCTCAAGTTCATCAACGGTGATCAGTTTCTTAACCCCTGCTAGTTTATTCTTAGACGCGGATTCGCCCCTAAATTAAGGCTACATTTCATCATCATCATCATCCACAGCCTGTATATGCCCCACTGCTGGGCATAGGCCTCCTCTCAGAATGAGAGGGCTTGGGCCATAGTTCCCACGTTGGCCCAGTGCGGATTTGGAACTTCACACACACCATTGAATTGCTTTGCAGGGTTGTACAGGTCTCCTTACGATGTTTCCCTTCACCGTAAAGCTCGTGGTAAATTTCAAATGTAATTTCGTAATCTTTAGGCTATATTTTAATCAGCAGAATTTCTACTTATTAAAACAGATTTTTAGTTCCCGCTTACGAGGGTTTAATAGACTGACAGTATTTACTCACGTTGAGTAAATCGATGTCGCTCTGATGCGTGGCGGCGGGCGGCTGCGCAGTCAGCTCGTTCAACATGTCAGACATGACGGCCATGTTGCCTTCCACAACAGCCAAGTCGCCGCGGAGCTTCGCCGTCTGGCTCTCTGACAGAGCCACCTGTACAGTACAACAAAAGTTCAGGGGAATCAGTACCGAATCGTCTACGTAAAATGTCAAATTGAATAAGAAGCGAAATATAAGATTCCTGAAACTACCGTGAGACTCACTCATATTAAATATAATGACCCGGATAACTCACGTCTTAAATCGAGTTTAGCTCGACATGTTTCGGGCTAATCCGTAGCCCTTCGTCTTCGGGTTTCTGCTCCGAAGACCCGAAATTAATATAAGATTCCTATTAGCAATTTGCCCCATTGGCAATAACATCTATAACGCAGAACATCAAAATAGCAATTAGTTCGTGTACAATAATGTCCAAAGTACTTACATATGGCCAAAAAAAAACCGGCCAAGAGCGTGTCGGACACGCCCAGAAATAGGGTTCCGTAGCCATTAAGAAAAAATAAGTAATATTTTTCTAAGGATTTCTAAGGATTTATACGGAATCTTCCAAGTTTAGGTATATTTTATACCTTAGGCTGCTATTTACTCTTAAACTAGTAATAATTCTCAAGCAAACTTAGCCGTTATAGTTTTCCTTGTAAGTTTGATATACTTACTACCATCCTGAATTTTTTCAAATTTTTCCACCCACCGGTTTAGATTTTAGAGGGGGGGGGGGGCGACGCTCGATTTTAATTAAAATTTGCACTTTAAAGTTGAATATTTCGCAAAAATCACTGAATCGAAAAATCGTCTTAGGAAACCACTAATGGTTTTAAAAGACCTATCCAACGATACCCCACAATATAGGGTTGGATGAGAAAAAAAAATCACCCCCACTTTACGTCTATGGTACCCTAAAATTTTTTTTTTGAATTTTTTATTGTACCATTTTGTCGGCATAGTTTAAATACATATCCGTGCAAAATTCTTCTTCTAGCAGCATTTATAGTCCCTGAGCACAGCCGCGGACGGACAGACAGACAGACATACAGACAGACAGACAGACATGGCGAAACTATAAGGGTTCCGTTTTTGCCATTTTGGCTCCCGAACCCTAAAAACGGTATCCGTTAATTTCGCAAACTCTAACAGCCTTATTCATAAAAAGTTAGAGCCTCCTTGAAGGCTCCTTGAAGGCCCGATGCTAAAAAACATGATTCATAAACGTCTGTTAGCGCTAATCAGTCGATCAAGGCTCTGCTAAAGTTAGAGGAACGTAGACCCTCCTTTTATCTCCCTGCTAAGTCACAAAATGGCCGCCACAAGTTTGAACAGCTGACTTTGACAAGAGCAAAAAACCATACCGAAGATATTTATAGTGAAGGCAGGGCTACGCAAAGATTTAAAAAAAAAAAAACTGGAAAAATTATTTTCAGGAATTTGTATTAAAATCCTCTAAATTAGCAACAATAAATTAACAATAAATATTTAAAAAATTAGGATGATTAACATAATTCGGTTTTTTTGCACAACATAAACATGCGAATCGGAAATGGCGGGAAAACAACATCTCGCTTTTTATTTTTTTCCTGCTAATTTGCTGTCACTGCTGTCAATTTTTTTTTTTAATTATCGATTAGGCCATTTTTTGTCTTTGATTTGTGGCCAACATAACGCGTCTAATCCGTCTATCAGCAGCCCAACAACTAGCAAACTGCTAGCAAGCGTTTATGAATCATACTTCTTGACAACCGTCTAACAAGCTTAATCAGTCTGCTAAGTAACAGACCGATCAAACCTCAATTAAGGATTTTTTATGAATAAGGCTGTTATTCATAAAAAGTTAGAGCCTCCTTGAAGGCTCCTTGAAGGCCCGATGCTAAAAAACATGATTCATAAACGTCTGTTAGCGCTAATCAGTCGATCAAGGCTCTGCTAAAGTTAGAGGACCGTAGACCCTCCTTTATCTCTCTGCTAAGTCACAAAATGGCCGCCACAAGTTTGAACAGCTGACTTTGACTAGAGCAAAAAACCATGTACCGAAGATATTTATAGTGAAGGCAGGGCTACGCAGATTAAAAAAAAACAGGAAAATTTATTTTCAGGAATTTGTATTTAAAAATCCTCTATATTAGCAACAATAAATTAACAATAAATATGAAAAAAAAATAAGGATGATTAACATAATTATGGCTTTTTGCACAACATAAACATGCGGATCGGAAATGGCGGGAAAACAAACATCTCGCTTTTTATTTTAATTCCTGGTAATTTGCTATCACTGCTGCCAATTTTTTTTTTTAATTATCGATTAGGCCATTTTTTGTCTTTGATTTGTCAAGGTGGCCAACATAACGCGTCTAATCCGTCTATCAGCAGCCAACAACTAGCAGACTGCTAGCAAGCGTTTATGAATCATACTTCTTGACAACCGTCTAACAAGCTTAATCAGTTTGCTAAGTAACAGACCGATCAAACCTCAATTAAGG
>NC_133479.1:6630836-6639872 GCF_025370935.1 Choristoneura fumiferana | reverse complement strand
AAAGAATAGCATAGTGTTGATGGGCGGTTATTTACACAAGCATTCGTTCTTAATTGCTTCAATTAATCTGTAATTATTGGTTGAATGACATTGGCCTATAAATGTTGTATAATCGCTACAAATCCGATTGATTGATTTTTAACACCTACTTTTCTTTCTAGGCCTCACTATTTGAGGATCTTATTGAGTTGGTTTTGCCCAATATCTACACTGACGAGTGAAAATAACGGAGACTTTTTGTGTTGAAGTTGAAACCTAAAACCATCCAAAAATCTAAGTTTTTATTATTCGTCTGGATACTTAAGTTCGTTTAAGTGAATAGTTTTCGGTCTTAGGAACGGTTTAGTTTGAGCTTATGAAGTGAATAAGTAGGTAACTTTAGAAGAAAAGTGGTAAAATTAATTTACCATTGTCACAAGCTACAGCAATTTTTCTATATAGGTACTTATTTATTTAAGAGTCCCCGCAAGCTCGCGTCCCCATACAAACGTTGTTTCATTCTAATTTACAAGCAGCTCTACGGATCAAAACGCAATTTTGCAACTATAAATGAGAACAGCCATTAGCCATTACGATGTTTATAATTCATCATTATCAGTCAGTACCTATTAAGTATATATTTCATTTGTTAAGTATCTACATAATCTACAGTCTCAATTCGGTTCCTTCAAGTTATTACATTCTCTAAATATAAATATTTCATGAGCCATTTGTAATCCATACTGCAACCTCACCAAGCTCTTCTCAGGGCACCCAACTCTCCCGATCTTTTTGACAAAGACTTACGACCTCTAATTTATTTTTCCTGTCCATTCTACAAGAAAGTATACTATCCTTAATAAATAGTGTTACAATGTTTTCCTCATTCTATTTGTTACGAACAACAAACTTAGGACACCCCTTATAAAGAGAAGAAAACATCACCTCTAAATAAAGACAAATTTGCGGTTACACACGGATGAGTAAATACTATGACAAAAATGGTTTTATTGATAATAGTTGAGGCGCGTAGACGCGAGATCATGGGTGCGTTGTGGTATTTGCTATTGTGGTATGTGGTATCTACTCCGTATTTGCCGACTCGGAATGAAAGACAACAATGTATCTACGACCTGATAATTCAAACCCTTATTTTTAACGCATGTTTGAAACTGAATGTAAATTTATGCTTTTCTTTGTAATAAATTATATTTTTCTTGTCTTTTTGTTTTCTGTTTGTATCTAATTTGCTAAACGCACTCCGAGGGTCCCGAGATATAGGCTCCTGCCTAGTTTGGGGTCCACCGGATATCTTTTAATAGGAATGTTTTTTTACTGTGGTTTAAAAAAATAATTTATTATTCTTCTTTCTTATTCTTTATGGAAATAACAAATACTATATCTATCGAACTGAAACTGTCTTCCTATGTTTAGTAAGATCACGATTTTTTTATGATAATAATCAATTCATTTGTTCAACAGGCAATAGTTATTGCTTCAGTCAATTGTTCGATCATGCCGAAAAATCTACAACAATTTTGTGGCAATAGACTTTAAGTTGCGGCAAGGGCCCTCGGCGCCAGGCCCTCTACTACGAAGTACAAAATTCGAACTTCTAATCATGCCGTCCCGCAGACGCTTATATTATTTAATACGAAAGTGAGAGGGACGGTACGATACGACCTTCGATTTTTGAATTTCGTAGCCCCCAGTAGTATAGTGCGTCCCGATTGTTTTGACGTGCTTCACGTGTTATAGCGACTGTAATAGCTTGCGGGGTGACGTAATGCGATAGGCGTTTCATATTGTGTGACGGCTTGCATAGTTGCAATCTTGTTGCAATCAGTCGGAGGGCGTTCACCTTATATTTTCTACTAAGATAATGATATAATTCAGTTTATACGTAATCATAATTAATGGAACAAAGAATTATTTCAGCGACGGCTCTGGGGTAAAGCAAGAGGAGCGGTCTTAGGCGTCAGATGGCAAGAAGCGCTAATTTTCCAGTTTCCAGCAGAGAATAAAATTTTATAGCGCGGAAGCGTTGTAGAGAATCTTGCTTTACCTTAATCAAGGGTTAAGAGTCGACGCTGACGACGACTTGACTCTACATTCGATCAACATTTATATCTCAAGCTTCGCTCTATAATAAAATAGTTTTCACTCATTCAATCGTATTCAACCACTGCCAAACATAAGTATTTCTCATTTTACTTTCTGAGGCAATTCCAATACCAGATCACCGCGAAAAAACAACTTAAAACGGCAAATCTACATTGCGGTTCAATTCATTCATCGGCTTAAAATTTGTATTCGTTCCGTATTTGAACATTTGCCAATTGGATAGACTTGAGGAATTTAAATAAGCAGGTTCAATCTAAAACTTTATGATCTTACGGGCTTCGTTTAAAGAAATTTATAGGTTAGGCTACACTGCGTCGCCGTGTCGTCTAGAACGCTACCAAAACAGCGTAGATAATAGAGAGCTCGGTCTACTCAGCATTAACATCCGGTATTCTTTAATTTCGCCATGCATTTTATCCTGAAACTGTCTACTATTCAGGATTTGTTTCAAGACCACAGTCTAGAACCCTGTAGGTTAAGTTAGCTTTATAAATGTCCTGAAACATTTACAGTTTCAGAACAAAATGCATTTGGCCAAATGAAACATTTGCGAAACGAATCATTGGAAAAAAAATATTTGTTTAGACATTAGTGAACCTTAACATTCACCCGCAATTTCTTCAGTCTACTCGTGATCATGGGACTAGTATTCCCTTCTTCTTCTCAGCTTTCTTCTACTAAATTCTTGGTGTAGGCCTCCTTCAACCTCTTCTACTCCGATCTATTTTGGGCAGTTAGAGACCAGTGGGCAGACCGCAAAAAATGAGATGGAGAGACGATATAAAAAAGGTGGCGGGCAGCAACTGGACTCATGGCAAATGCGTTGAAATATCGGAAGCTGATAACTTACCTGAGTGTTGGTGAAACGTCGGCTACCGGAGCGACTGAGCGTGCCTCCTCGGACGTTGCTGTCTGATAGCTCGACGTCGCCCCCGCCGTCGACGGCGCGTCTACGAGACAACTCTGACAGCTCCGCTATCGGTTGCACCTGTTCACATAAACGGGGTAAGCCACTCATCATCATCGTATCAGCATTAGGACGTCCACTGTTGGACATAGGCCTCCTCTATACCTCCAGTTGCTTCGGTTGGAAGCGGCCTGCATCCACCGTGAACCCGCGGCTGTAAATGACTACCTATTGCTAGGATTATAAATACTATCTTACTACCCTTAGGCTTCGCAAGAATTATTCTGTCTTTGATTATGGTATCTAGACGGAGATAAGACAATACTGCTAATGCTGCTATAGATTATATGAATTAAATTCGGGTTTTGTTCCGCTTACCTTACGTAGACGACGTTGAGTCGTCTCGTGATCATGGCGCATCCAACTGTGCCGAAATATCGATCTTCGTTAAAAGCAAAGTACGTAGAACAAAACCCGAATTTAATTCATAAAATTAATAATGACCGAGACAGTCTAAAATACTGCAATAGATGTTATGAGCCAAATATGTGGTCTACCACCCTAAAGTGATAATGATAAATGATAATGCCGATAAGACGAGACTTCGACTATGGCTTGGAAGTTCAACTTTAGTTACATATGTATTTGATAGGAAGTTGTTTATCTATCCTTATTAGCTTAGAATTTGGCTGGCCGTACTTACTTTATACAGTCGCCTGCATTACCTAATATCTGTTACAGCGGAACGTACAAAAATATCTGACTCGTCCTACCGGCGCTAGAAATAGAGTCGTATTAGATATTATGCAAGTTTGTTTGTGTTGGATATAGGTGCTGGTGACAGTACCTACGTTGTGCCTTTTTTGCAAAACATCTCAAACCCAGCTTAGTTAATAAACAGCGACTAGTTGCTTCCAAATAATAATTATAGCAAGCTATCGACTCGATTGCAGTCGCGCACCAAATCGAGGCTACGAACACTTGCACTTGGATTATCTTTTATTAAGACATCACACGGTACAGAGACCTGAATAAGCCCAGTCGAGCACGAAAGTGGTTCTTGGTAAATACCGTCACGGGGGAAAGTTGCGTGTTGTCCACACGTGCTTTTTACATAAATTATTCAAGTACCTACTATATCCCGTTGAGTTTTCTAGGACTTTTCCAGGGTTTTTCTAGGGCAGTCTCATAAAGTAGGCGTTTTAGCGGTAAAAATAATCCTGGCTTCTTTTAAGTCAATATCCAAATTTAAAGTATTTTGAATTGTATTGTTTACATTTAGAATTTTATGTTGCTCTACGAATTCGTGAAATCATTTGTTCGAATAAGAACATAACAAGTTCTTTTACCGAATCAAATATCTAAATTTGGAGAGTAACTTTGGGCCAGTACAGACTGCATTTCATAAAACACAACCGCGACTACCGACTGCTCATTACCTTGTATTGTATTTAAGTAAACCGTTAAAATAGTAACGAAACCAATGTAAATCAAATGATTTGGCTTCACCATAAATTAATTTCATTTCAAAGCTGTAAAGAGTATCATCAAAATACTTTGACGCTAAATAACCAATCATTAATAACTGTTATAGCTATGTTTAGCCAGTGAGATGAGGCAATTCATCTAAACAAAAATTAATTTTATTTATTGATTGAACTGACGCTTTGTTATTAGTTAGGGACAGGCAGTGCAGTGCACTATTGGATTTCAAAAGTTACCCAATTACTGTTATTAACCGTTTACCAGTTTAAGTGCCTTTCACTCGTATACAGTAAATTTTTACCGAATAATGATTATAAAAAGTGAAAATTTCATAAATTTAACTTTTATGACGATATCTTAATTTAGGCTCACTAAATAAACACGTAATAAAAGTATTACTCACCTTTATCGTGACAGATTCGTTGCTGCTTTTAATGAGGTCTATAACCTCTTCTCGGCTCTTTCCTTCAACATTGACCCCGTTTACTTCCAGAAGTCTATCGCCAGGTAATAGGCCTGACTCGCTAGCTCCCGGATAAGACCCTGGTTCAGCTAGAATCACTGCCTTTTGGACCATTTTACTAACAACACCGTTACCAGTATTACCGTTGCACTTGCTCTCGCCATTGGTTAAGCCGTTATCTTCGTGACCATTCAATTCCTTAGTTTCATCACCAAAAACTCTTTCCTGTATAACCGCCCGACGGAGGCTGAATCCAAAATCATTCCGCGGAGCTTTCTGTCTCTGAATCGTCAAAACTCTCGGTTTAGGAAGTAACAGCGGCTTTAATGGGGCAATGGTAAGAAAACATCTTCGAAATTGCTGATTCGCGACCATCTATGGAAGCCCTGGGATTCACCAACAGGAGAGGTAGAAAACGGTGGTGTGGCGAAGGAAGAATTGGTCGTTGTATCAGTCAAAGAGTCAGCACTCGGAGATGTCGAAGTGACTCCTAAATAACTGCTCCCATTAGTTTTCGCCACCTCGTCCATATCTTGTGTAGTAATAGACGGGTTGCTGGCGTTGTTCTTGTAATTACTTTTCACTTGATTTTCAACAGGACTATGAATGACCTTTTTCGTGAAGTTTTGTACTTGCTGCATATCGTCGCTCGACGAATTGCTTTTGGAGGGCGGTATGCCATAAGAAATAATTTCATTTTGCTGGGTGTTACGTGCTAGTACGTTGGAATCTTGACCGTTCACATAATCAACGGTGTCTGCTGTTGGTATATTGCTTTCTTGGGAATTAGAACTAGTATTACTAAGTCGAGGTCCTTTTAGGATGCCACGTTTTGGTGGTCTCGGTGGTATGGGAGGTAGAACTTGCGGCTGTCGTGGGCTGGTATTAGCGTTGTTGGGATTGTTCAACGAATTTAAAGATGTCTCCGAGCTATCCGATTGTAAGACGCCTTCTTTTCTATTCCACGCGTGTGTGGTCGGGTATCCGGGGAAAGGTGGTTATTTTCATCGCTCAGATTGGAGTTAGATCCCGAAGTAGGTATTAGCGGATAATTGGAGTAATTAGAGTCTTGCTCGAGATGAGCAAACAATGAAGCGGTGTAATCAGCTGTGATGCCGGAGGGGAGTTTCTCCTTCTCTTTGCGCCTGCCGCGTAATTTGAGAGATCGTCGAACCTGCGAATAAAAAACACATTGAGTGATTCAATCATGCAAAACACGACTGAAGGACAATGAGGGTTAAACCGTTTTAACAAAACAAGACGATCATTGTTAATGCAATGGATATAATGACAGGGCAATTCAAAACTAATACATGTCGAGATTATAATCTATCGATCAATTGGCGAGTCATAATCACTATCGTCCCGATTGTATGAATGAAATGAAACAACTCGGCTGCAATTTATTAAACAGCTGATATCGTTCACACTGGTGATCGGAAGAGAGGATTCATTATGAACACAATACGCAGTGCAGAGTGATTACAAATTGGATTTATACAGATATAATTGACTTTCGGTTTCGCGCCGCAGAGTGAGTATTGAATAGTGATGAAACCCGACAAGTTCCTGCTATTGCAAAAAGCCACATTCTGAGCGAAGCGTGCTCGACCGCAGCCAAGGCTTATAATAAGAATACAACAATCTGCAAAACTGGACTCTTGATGTATTTTCGTCCCATAATTGTCAATTTTGCAGTTTGGCTGCATATTTGTAAGCGAGAAGGTCTTACGAATAATTTACGATACGTTTAAAAACTTCCAATAATGGTGGGTCGTGCTCTAATTGAAGTTCTACGATTGCTTTATTGAATCAGAATTATTTGAATTTAAGTCGACCTTTTAGCCGCATTCGTTGGTAATTAAGCAGAAACCGCAAAAACCTTTGAAGCAGCGACGATTAAACGCCGAAGCATTGCACGAGCTAACATTGCTTGGAATTAAAAGTTATTTTGTGTCCGCTCTGATAAATATCTAAGAACCAAAAACAGCATTAAAACCAAATTATGGCGTCAGTGAAAGGAGTAATCACCGAAAATGCTAATTATTTGAAGTGTGCCAAGTTTAAGATAAAAGTTTTACTTATCTTGCAAATTAAATTGCAATAGTTTCGGATAAAGAAAAATACTGGCCTATTATAGTATCTACACACTAGGGATGCTCCAGAGCAACATATATTATTGTTTTTATTACTTATTATACGAGTACGTATATATACACATATTTAACTACTGTACTTACCTTTTTCATCAAGCCAAATGACGAAATCACCAAAACTCTAGCACCAAAATTAAACATTTTAAGACTCTTTAAATTCGCATCTATCAAATCCGACATGACTGAACCGATTCAATTGCACTATTGGCCTAGACTAGATAGAACTAGACAGTTTTTCGTAGTCGTGCATTCAAACAATGATATTATTGTTTTTTGTTTACACTACGTGTTTATAAAACATGTTATTGTATTTTTACGGAACACATTGCACTATATAATAACAGGTGTTTAACCTTACTACGAATGTGTCTAAGTTACAAACAATTGAGTATATATAATAATTGAAATTTAGAGAGAAAGAAATCGTGTTGCGTGTTGATATTTTTATTGTAGTTTTCATATGACGGAATTATATCAAACACTTTCTATCAATATCTATGCAGAAGATAGATATTATGTTATACAAACTAAACAAGAAAGAGTCAGAGGTACACTTAGTACCTAATCTATAACAGGGTCTACTTTGCAACTAGCTTAATTTAATTTTTCTGTCTTTTATCGCAACCCACCCGCAAATAACATGATCCCTACATTTCTAAAGGAAAAATGTCATAGAAGCATCAGAAAACTAGTCTAAGTATTAAAATGAAATAAGGGCTTCGTGATATCGGGTGTCAATTCTATTGGCCTCGATAAACGTGTTTGCGACAAGTGTATAAACTGTACGGACACTGGTTGCGCGTGCGGCGACCGTGACGGCACAAACTCTCCCAGCGGCTATGTTACAGACACCGTTAGCGGCAGCATTGTTTTGGATATGATGTGTAAGCAAATAACGAATGGCAATGTTTTCAATACCGCGTAAATATTAGGAGGAAAGTAGTATGTTTCGAAAATAGCAGCTTTTAAAGAGGAACTTTTATGAACAATTTATTGCAATGTACCTCCCTCCTTCCTATTGAAGCGTTAAGCTCGTAACTGAAAATGTGTGGTTGTAATCTATCAATTAAGGTCATCTACATATTTTCCATCGATATCTATGTAGGTACTTAATGATATTTCAATACCTTTAATTAGCTTTACTTTGCCCAACATTCCTCAACACTAATACTAAGCTTTTGTTCACAGTTTAGCTTAGAAAAGTACTTAGCCTAATGTTTATATATAATACAAGTTAAACTTTAATTGACTAATTCGAATTCGGACCAAAAATTATTTGTCCAAATGTGATTGTGCTGAAAAATATTAAGAACCGAATTTATTTTCGTTGTAAATTACTGAAGTCCGCAATCGATTTCGCCTTTTATAATTAGGAGCAAAATTAAATACTCAATAAGTTCAGGTATTTTTCTGCATGGGCTTATAATTTCAAGTTATCAATTTCCCACTTGCACTTAATGACTGTACTTAAATCAACATATTTATCCACAAGTTTCTAGGTAAGGAATAAGATAAGAGGTAAAGATGTTTTACAAGTCGCATAAAAAGTTAAATTGCTAAATAACCATCTCATAATTGGTAGATGCAATCACTAAATAGCCACATCCGGAGAAAATGCAAGATCGTTACTATAATTGGCGGCAAAATAATAGAACGTAACATTTACTTTTATGGCATTTCTTACGACTGTCCCTTGTCTACGCTTTGTGCACATAACACTGATGATGATCTTAAAGTCGCTGATGTAATCGTCAAAGAAATACCACGAAACATAAGCGTGGAGGCCACTTGTTATTTTAAAGAAAATGACGATTCTTGTGAATACTTTAAATATGCCTTCTGGACCATCAAGTTGGATTCCCATTAAGTTGTAAATACCGTATATACCTACGCTAAAACTCGGCACATTCTGGGGACTATAC
>NC_133479.1:6573066-6630736 GCF_025370935.1 Choristoneura fumiferana | reverse complement strand
ACTGCCAGGCCACGACAATAATCTACTAATTCTCTTTCGCAGTTGCACCCTAACATGGATTCTGTGACTTTTAAGGCGCGAACGGAGGCCTTGTTGGCTAATGCACTTGGAATCTCGGCCGTTTTTCACTTCTTTTTATCTCACGGTATAAGATTAGGGTAGAAAGAAATGGCGAATGCGATCGCAAGCGCCTGGGCGTAACAATTCGGCTACTGGACGCCAGGGCCCTATTTCACCACGCTGACTGGTGCGACTACTATTTTCATAGAGAGAGACACTTTAAAAATACTTGTATGTTAACCACGAAAACTACAATTGTAACGCAAACCTGACAGCCCTAATCTTATGTCAAGAATTACCGACAAATCTACAAATAAATCGATTAAGAAAAATAATTCTTGTTTTACAAAATAATTTTCATTTAATTTAGATACAAATATAATAGATTGTCACTCGACTGTCCGCTGGTACACCATTGGCGGTGGGGTGGCAGGTTGCGGTTGTCAACTATTAGTAACGCACTTTTTGTGGCTACTACAAAATTCGAAGTCGAATTTCGTATCGTACCGTCCCTCTAACTCTTGTATTAAATAATATAAGCGTCAGCGGGCCGGCAAGATACGAAGTTCGAATTATGCACTTCGTAGTAGGGGGCCTATTACGTCGTAACTAGTACGTAAACTGACACAATACTCACAAAGTATTACAGCCTTATTCATAAAAAAACCTTAATTGAGGTTTGATCGGTCTGTTACTTAGCAGACTGATTAAGCTTAATAGACGGTTGTCAAGAAGTATGATTCATAAACACTTGCTAGCAGTCTGCTAGTTGTTGAGCTGCTGATAGACGGATTAGACGCGTTATGTTGGCCACCTTGACAAATCAAAGACAAAAAATGGCCTAATCGATAATTAAAAAAAAATATATTGACAGCAGTGACAGCAAATTAGCAGGAAAAAAAATAAAAAGCGAGATGTTTGTTTTCCCGCCATTTACGATCCGCATGTTTATGTTGTGCAAAAAGCCATAATTATGTTAATCATCCTAAATTTTTTTCATATTTATTGTTAATTTATTGTTGCTAATTTAGAGGATTTTTAAATACAAATTCCTGAAAATAAATTTTCCAGTTTTTTGTTTTTAATCTTTGCGTAGCCCTGCCTTCACTATAAATATCTTCGGTATGGTTTTTTGCTCTTGTCAAAGTCAGCTGTTCAAACTTGTGGCGGCCATTTTGTGACTTAGCAGGGAGATAAAGGAGGGTCTACGGTCCTCTAACTTTAGCAGAGCCTTGATCGACTGATTAGCGCTAACAGACGTTTATGAATCATGTTTTTTAGCATCGGGCCTTCAAGGAGCCTTCAAGGAGGCTCTAACTTTTTATGAATAAGGCTGTTAGTGTCTACGCTGTTGATACGACAGTGGGTTAAGGGTATCTAATTTGTTTACTATTTTATTATATTTAAGAATGATAGCTGAATAACCAGTAAATAACAAATGACATCATTTATTTACGCATCTAGCGTTCGAAAAGACCTTATGCCGAGTCCAAGTTGTTGTTTGGATTTATTTTAGGTGTCAAAGTTTGTGAACATGTTTGGATGTTTGTTTTTCCATCACGCAAGAACCCGGAACCTTTTATTGTTCCCACAGGATAGCAAGAAGAGAATTAATTCTTCACAGATAAAATAGCGAGTAACAGCTGAAAGTTTTACAAAGACCCCTCTAGTCTAGATCTAGCTATACTTCGTTTTTTTTTGCATTAGAAAAAGGGTAAACAATCTTGACGAGTCTATTTATTGTGAAACGTTTTAAAAAAACAGTAACTATTACTTATGATACCAAAAGCATGTAAATGATCATATGCCCTTGCTAATTGAAACTATTCGCTGTTACTTATTTTTCAAAAATTGTTTTTCAATAAAAAAGACGTCAAGATCCTTCCTAATACCTACCTATACCTTCTTTCTAATGCTAAAAAAACGAAGTATATAGCTAGGAGTTATTACCTGTAGTTCGGGCTGGCTGGAGAAAGCGTCAGCCCAGCACTGGATGAGGCTCAGGACTTTCTCTTGCACCACCGTAGGAGGGTCATTTTTAGGACCAATCAGCTTGACCTGGAACCAATTAGAAAGCAACCTTTTGTATAGTTTTCTATTTTTATTTTAATCTGTTTATATTATTATTTGAGACAAACGAGGCTAGAACGCAGTTGATTTCAACAGGTTTGTCATTAAAAAGTGTAATATAATAATCTGTCAGTTAGATTATCACATGTCATTATAAATATGGCAGAATGGCCATTTATACACACAGCTGCTCGCGTGAAAAAAAAAACGCCCATGAATTGCTCTTGCCTTGCGCTGCAATAGCGACGCAGTGTATGTCTGGCAACCACAGTTGCCAGAAGCATTTTGCTAATATATATTTGGCAACCGTAGTTGCTCAAAGCATGTGAGTGGTTATAAAAAAAAAGATAGATCCAGTTAAATTTTCGCGTGACGTCACGACGTGCGACACTTTTTAGCACGGAGTGACGTCACGGGCTACTTTGACGCACTTCATCTTTGTATTTTTTTTGTTTGATTTACAAAAGAAACAATATGTATTATGTACAATATTTTCCGATATGATTTTTTTCACTTCTCATGGTCGTAAAGTTGGTATTTAATTTATGCTGGATTTAAACAACATAAAATTACTTTTTATGCTCTATTGCATAAAGTAAAATCTTCGTCTAAGACCAAGGTAACCAGGTGTCAACCACAAACAAAAAAGTTTCTATATATTTTAAAATCATTTTTATTTAATGTAAAACTAAAAATCAATCAAATCAATCAAAATAAATCAATAAAACTAAAAATTTATAATTATAATGCAATAATTGGTGTAACTGCATCAAAACTGTACTCGAACTGCCATTTTGCAGCTGGGTTGCAGTACTTGCAGTTCATATGCTGTCCGTCTGTACCGGCCCTAACACCGAGGAAAGGACATAGGATAGTTTTCATCCCGAAAAATTGCATAATTCTCGCAGAATAGTGAAAAAAGTATTCTTCGCATATGAAGTCTTGAGAAACAGCTAGTTTAATATACCAAACAACCCATAAAGAATGTAGATTGAGCACACAAAACCAGTTTGCTTATCAAAACAAGTCTACAGAGTTGGGCTGTTACAGGATATTATTTAATGCAAATGCATCTAATAGCAGCTTATAATTATTCTCCTCTGTTTTTTTATTGCTATCTTAATATAACTAACACAAAGTAATCTTTGTTTTTCTCAGCTTCAAATATTTCAAAAACACAGGTACAGTATTCAAGTCGAGTCTTATATCAGATAAAGGTTAGTGAATCATTGATATGATACAAGTAGAGGAAGATGACATTGAGAAATTACATGACGACAATATATACGCGTCAATAGACTGCCGTTAGATACGGCGCTTCAGTCCACGGCAAGGCAAATTAAAAACTGGGAAACATATTGTATAGTGTTAAACTAGCTGTTGAAAAAATATCCTGTGGTCAGTGGCGGCTCAGGGGGGCTACTACGAAATTCGAAGTTCGTATCGTACCGTCCCTCTCACTCTCGTATTAAATAATATAAGCATAAGCGGGACGGCAAGATACGAAGTTCGATTTTTGCATTTCGTAGTAAAGCCTATGATGGCACACCACACATTAGTTAGATGACGGATTTTTAAATGTGCAAAAAAAAAACATTCGAGGCGCGAGGCCCCTTAGACCGCGAGGCGGTAGGCGGTGGCCCACGTCGCCCACGCCTAGGGGTCATTGAGAATACGGGGTCATTCAAGTATTACCTAAGCAGAATTAGTCATTTTTAACGCCCCCCCCCCACCCCTTGTAAGCAAAAGTCAGCAACACAATACCCCCTCCCCCCTATGCTTACGTAAACGTTGGTATGTATATTTTTAAATCTATTCGGGTTTCTTTATTGTTATTCATGTGAATTTGTTGCAAGTAGGGTAGCCATAATTTTCTTGAATTAAAACCTACTACATTTTGCAAAAAAAAAAATATATATCTGCCAACCACCCGAGCCGGTACAGCGACGGTGGATAGACACGTCGCTCGAGGGAAAAATGGGTTTAATGCTCGAGTTTTGCACTCTGCTTTTCACTTCGATTGCGAGGAAATGAAATAGCAACAGTGGAAACAATAATTTACTTTCTATGTACCTTTTATTTTTTATGCATTATTATAATTCTATTTTTTAATTGATTTATTTTGATTGATTTGATTGATTTTTAGTTTTATATAAATTTAAAATTATTTAAAAAATATGTAGAAACTTTTTTGTTTGTGTCTCTAGGGTGTAAAGTAATTTTTTCATTTCAATTGTTTTATCAATTCAAAAATTTCGATTGGCCATAGATTCGAAGATAATTTAGTTACGTCAATGACACTTTTTTTCACGTTTCGGCATGGCCATCTAGATGCACGTCGTGCCGAAGGAGCTTATATAACACTGGAGGTTGAACGCCGAACATCCGTGTCCGCCGAAAATTAGTGTCTAACTCGAGTGAAATTACCCATTTCCCCTCGAACTATTGAAAGAAATATCTCAGGTGAAATGAGTCACTTTCCACCCTTGGTTATCAATCTACTATTCTCCCTGGGATGCACAAGCACATGCACACAAAGTTATGGAGAATTGGTGTAATTTCTATCATAATATTAAATACAATCTGTATGGACATTTTATAAATTTGCATAATACAATCAGTATATATAGACAATGTCACCTTATCAGATACAGCAATATGAATCAACCAGTTCAGTGACATTATAATTTTAATTACCTAACATGATAAGCTACCTCCTTAAACTTCAGTACTTTGAAGTAAAGAATAAAGATAAACCTCATAATTTATCTAAGAGTGGACTTCAAAACATTAATCCTGTAATAAATATTAAAGTGTAATTTTAAATAGACTACCTTTCAAATTCCCAGTTGTATTGTTTGAATAATATACAACATTTTCATATTTTGCCTCCTTTTCATTATGATTACGAAGTCTGTATACATTTCTTACATATAGTCTAGGAGCCAAATTAGCAGGTGATATCACTTTGCCAATACAATATAATACAGACAGTTGGATATTTAAAATATCTAGCCAAACCTAGCGTAACTGATGACAATAATAATAAATAGTAATTGAAATGGCATTAAACATGATTATATAAGTGTGGGTTGTGCCCAGCTATAGGTAGAGTCATTCATGATGATGCATGCCGTGATTATTATTACAATGTCATTAATGTCTAATTTTGACAAAATCACATACATACATAATCAAAGATTTCATGAGTGGTCTGAAATGGTTATTGTTTATTATTACAGTAACATGGTGCAATTCAAACTAAAATTCTAATTACCATGTGATGTATGTACTATTGTATGTAGATTGTTATGAGGTTAAATATTTTTTGGAATAGTTGAATGAACAGATATTGGACAAATCAGCTTTCCTAATGGGATTATGACAAATATTGCACAACATTAAAATAATACTCGGGGCCAAACACAAACACTGGCTGCTTTTACAGATAACCATGAACCAAGTATTTTATGAATCATTGGATTTAATGGCAAATGCAGGTAGGTATAATATTATGTAATAAATATGAAACCAAGGTCTTATGCAGGCAAAGAATTATGCAGGAATAAATATTTATATTTGGCGGTTGATCTGCATTTAAACAGTGGGTGGATCCAGGCAGCTTCCAACCAAAGCTTCTTCTTCAAAGGAGTTCTTTGGGGGAGGCCTGTGTCCAACAGTGGATGTCCTATGGCTGATAAGATATAATGATGTTTTAAAACTGTTACACTATGCTTAACACTATCATCATCAACATATACAAGTGGTGGTTGAAACACTAGTAGAACTACCCACAATATATTTGTCAAAGAAATTATTTTTAACCCCTCATGTTCAGGAAGAAAAAAAACCTGTCTCATTTGAATAAAAATAATACCAATTGTACTAATCAAAACAGAAAATATAGCCTTCACTTTCCAATAGATCTATGCCTAAGCATAAATGTTAATACAAAAAGCAAATAGAATTTTGAAGAAGTGCTTTTAGACAGACTATTTTAGCTTTTAATACATGCAAATATAGCTTTATTAAAATATTGTGTATAATAACACCATATTTATGACACAAAAGGAATAGCCTCCTAACTTAAATTTTTGATTTATGAACATCAAACTTTATGTCATTTATGATAGTTTGATGTTCAAATTACAATAAGTCCTATAAAAAGGACTTTGGGTGTTAGGAGGATAAATCCTGCAAAATGGCAACAAGTACTGCCTCTTAAAAAATGGAGCCTGTAATCACTCACCAGTTCCGAAATGAATTCCTTGTTGCACACCAACACATGGAAGCCCTTGCTGCAGTTCTTAACACAAGTCTCCAGAACAGTCAGTGTATACATCACCACGGTGTAGTTCTTCCCTGCACTCTGAGTCAGTCTCTTCCTGATGGCTTTTATAGCATCCTTAGGGCCATCTGCTGTGCTGTTTATAATGTCACATATTTCCATGTTAAGAGCCCAGTTTTCTGACGGGAGGGTGCCATCTGTAGCTTGTTCTGAAATATCATAAGAGCTAGATGTTTATTAACACATGCACTGCGATAAGGGGTCTATAGACCTCCTCCTACAGCACTAGTTGAAAGTAACCAACATTTTGTATCACAGTGAATGTGTTAAGCTAGTAGCCATTTGTAAGTTTACACTTTGTGGTACAGACCAGACATAAAGCATCAAAATGAATATATCTACTAAGTTTGGCATCAAAACAATGCCTAGACAACAATTGGAATAAGAAGTATTTTTAAACGTCATACATAAAACTACATGGAAATTACTAAAAAATAATTGAGTTGAATGTTTGGTCATGTTTATATTTAGGTTACAGTTCTGGCATAATACGATACGATCCCGAATTCAATGATTAGGCGGCAATTGATACTGATATAGTTCGCATCTAACATTTATAATCAAGCACTTAAAGAGGGTCAAACTTATTAACACCTTTGCGACACTCGATAACACATTTACATCTATAACAAGGTTATTCTTGTTAATTTGTTTATGATTTATATGCTTCAAAAGCCACTGTTTACATCATCACAAAGAGAAACTCTTAAATCTCTGATAAATAGTGCGCAACAAAAAAGAAAGGATCACTGATCACAAGTAATTTTGTGGAATATGACGATGTTAGTAAATAGGAAATTATTAGCTACAAACCTATTTTTTGACCAACCGGTGTAGAAAACGGATTTCCTACCCCGAAAAAGGACATTTTGCAGGATTAGCTGAATATTTATCAAAAAAGATTTCACCGATTTGACTTGTCACTCACGACTCACTGCTGCAAAACGCAGAAATGTCAAAATACAGGTTTTTTCGGATGCCAAGGTCATTTTGTTATTCGGATTCGGATAATTACATCGTTCAAAGATAACTGTTTCACAAAATGACGTTATGCATATTGATTGAATCCATAAAAAACTATTGTATAAATAATGATTTGTCTATTTGGTGCCTTAAAATCTTTGCATCTGGATCAGTCATCAGGGATACTTCTAAATTCGAAATCGAAGTTTGTATGGTACCGTCCCGCTGAAGCTAATATTATTTCATACGAGAGTGAGAGGGATGGTACGATACAAACAAACTTCGATCTTCATAGTAGCCCTACAGCAGGGCTACTATGAAACTCGTTGGTGTCGTGCGGTCCCTCTGACACTTAAACTATTTAATACGAGAGCGAGAGGGACGGTACGATACAAACAAACTTCGAGTTTCGTAGAAGCACCAATGACTGCGTTTAATTTTTCCGATGACTGTAAGCCCATAAAAATTAGTGCTTCTGTAGAAACTAAACGGAATTCTAGGAAAACATATCTTGGCGGCAGATTTAAAAAATAATGGCGCTAAAAACTACATCGCTTTAAAATTTTAGATGTTTGGACTATATGTAATATTTTTCAAGGTTTTTATTTAAATGTATTTCTAGATTACTTACTTGCCAACTTTTACTTTATTTATTCGTATCTTGGCAACCTTTGGCATGCAAATAAACATGAAATAAACGAATTTAACAAAGTTGTTCAAAGTTTGTCATTTATTATACAGATTATTTCGTTAAAGTGAAACAATTTAGGATACCATTAACTGTAACCAAAAATGGGTGAGAAAAAAACAGAGAAAAAGTCGCTGAACAGTCTTATTATTCACCCGGCCATCGAACCCGGCGTGATTGACAATGCTATGATAATTCGATGTATTTTGGAATACGGTAACAATAATTTCCTTCAGTTTACTTTTTTATAATGATAGGTATTGAACTCGTGCCGCAAATTTTCTATTTATTCCAATACAGGTATACATTATCTTATAGGTACTCTTATTGAAACGTGCACGAATAACCGGCGAGACACATAAAGATCGTTTTTCTGGTGAGAAACGTATTATATCACAATACAAGTAACATATACTTGTACTCTGGTATTATGTTATGATGTATAACAAGTGTATAACCAAACCTCAACTGCAAAATTCCTAATTCCAAATTAAAATTCTTAGTTTTTTGTTTGATGAAAAATCATCTGAGTGATCAGTGTTGATGTTGAACATATTTTCTGCATAACAGGTCCGAAAGATGAAGCCGGCAGACTCTTCGCAGAAGAAGGTGTACATTTAGACGAAGCTCCGATAGTTCGATTGGAGTTCCAAAATATTTTAAGAATTGATCATCTTTGGATGCTCACATCTTTAAGAAAGTTAACTTTAGCCCACAATTGTATTGAAAAAATAGAAAATTTGGAACGATTGACTGGCCTGATTGAATTAGACCTGTCGTTTAATTATATAGAAAAGATAGAGAATCTAGAAGAGCTAGTCAACATAGAAGTACTTACGCTGTTTCACAATAAAATAAGAAAATTGGAGAATATGGAGATGTTGGAAAAATTGCTCGTGTTTAGCATTGGAGATAATCTTATTGAGGATTATAAAGAGGTATAGATAGATATAGGTACTTTACCCACACTATTCATTCTCCCATCTTTGTTAGGCACTTTAAAAAAATATCAGACCCAAGTATTTAAAATTATTAGACCCAAACATTTCAGCTGACTCTACCTATTCGTAAACACACGTACTCTACTATTGGCTTTCTAAATATTTTTATTATTTGTCGATTCTGCTTGGTCTGTGTTTAGAGTGCGACAAGATCTAACGTGACAAAAAACGAAAGCACCGAAGATCTTTGTCCCACTACTCTACCATAAACATTAAATTTATCGTAAATAAGTTTTAGTTACAACTATATATTCTGCACACAGTATTCTACAGGCCTTGTATTCCAAAGTTCGAAATCCAAACTTCGTTTTTTGCTAATAGTACTTATTTACTACGAGAGTGAAAAGGATGGTATGATACGAACTTCGAATTTAAGAGTAGCCTACTCCTCCCTCAAGGTTCGTGACCTTTGCAGATTTTTCTTACATAACTACATTGTATTTATGTTTTATGTTTTTGCTGGTTCTTTTGAGTTTCATTTATACTTTATCATCACACTTGCTCGTAAACAGTGTCGTAACATGCAGGCTACCTTGGTTGCAACACCCCAAATAAAACCCTCGACCTTAATGTGCTTGTCATGAAACCCGTGGTCGGTAAATGAGTCATTGCGCGTACAAATTTTCTTGCCATGAAGCCCAAGGTCGGTAAATGAGTCCGTGCCCGTACTGATGGCGCTGCGCGCGCTGCTGCAGGACCACATGCACACGCACTAGAGCGTGTACGTGTAGAGCGGTACTACCAAGAGCGCAGCCTGAGGTATCGCCAATATTAGGAAGAATTATATTTTTTCTTTTAGAAATATAAGATTTTACTCCCAAATGTGATGAAAAACATTGTAAGTATGTCGCACGGGCGGTACTAGAATTACGAACATCGACTCATTAAAGCCCTCAGTCTTCGACTTCGGGCTTCTAATAGACTCTCGTTCGTAATTCCTTATTTACCGCCCTTAAGACACAATGTACTATTACCAGATGGCGTACCTCCGTAAATTCCGCTTCTTACGCTCGGTCAGCTTCAAGGGTAACCCGTGCTGCGACGATCCCATGACGTACGAGTTTCTAAAGTCAGCGCTGGTCAAGGTCACGTATCTGGACTATAAAACTGTGACTGAAGAGGAAAGAGAAAAAGGAGCGGCGTTCTTCAGGTAAAGTATCGTCAGTCAGTTGTTGTGATCACCAGGAATTCAGGAAATCATCCAACTCGATGCAGCCTATTTTATTTATCTAAATCATTGGGTAACAAGACTAAATACATTTTCACCAGACGGGAGACATTTGCTCCCGCTCGCTAATGTGACATTTCAGTGACGTGGCATAGAGATTTTCAGTGATACTCGTAGATGGAACTGTACCTCAATTAAATTGTATTAAAATATTGAGTATTGAGTATTAAATAACTTTGGCCTCTCAAGCAGAGGGCTGTTGGGTTCGTGCTCTTCACATTTGAAATTAACTATGACATCTGCGGTGAATGAAAACATCGCGAGGAAACCTACACTGCACACACCTGCTAAGAAATGCAGTGGTTGGTGTGAGGGCTCCCAATCCTGCAGTCGAACGTACCATCAGCCATATATGTGTTCTACCACTCTAAAGCCGATAATCGTTTGCATATCATAAAACAATAATGCCAATTAATAGACGTAGTATCTGTCAACTTGAAAGTTTGACTTTAGCGACCATTGTTAGCGACATATTCATTTGATAGGAACTTGTTTAAAAATTGATAGACCACTTATTTGGCTGATGGATGAGAGTAGCCAACGCAGTACCGGCTTTAAGAAGGGGGACCGGGGCAACTGCCCGGGGCGCTAGGTGTACCTACCATAGGGTGCCGCGCGCGCCGACTCGACTAAACCACTTAATTTGAATATCCATTTTATCGATCTAGAGGAAAACTAAACTCAGAGCACTTTTAAAGATTTATCTCGTAGGAGTGATTGAATGTCATTTTGTAGCTCCTCGTATAGGTATAACAGAAGGCCAAAGGCATGACTCTCCCGGGGCGACTAAATAGTTAAGGCTGGTTTTGTATCGAATCCTGAGGTCAATGACTATTGGATAGAAAAGACCAGCAGTTGACTTTTATTTGGAATGATAAAATAATACTTAGAGTAAATTGAACAGTAAGTTTATTGGCTCTACTAGAACTACTAACTTTCAATTGAGGCTGCCCAAAAGGCAGTACTGCAGTAGGCATAAACGAGATGCATGTGGCAACCTGGCAACGTTGTAAATGTAAGCGTTATGTAGGTATAAAGAGCAGTACGTGGAAACAATGGCTGGTCTGGTCGAGTTCGCGCAAGGAGCGTACAACGTACGGCAGCATGAGATCAAACTATTCAAGGATCTGGTCGACAACGCTCTAGCTGACAGCGTCGAGAAAAGCAAGGGGTAAGATATTACAAGCTTTATCTAAGCATTCCTGTGCTCGGGGTTTCTCTACTAGATCGAATCAGAAATGAGGAAATACGTGGTGCTTCACTAGGCCTTATAAATAGGCTCCGAGTTGCTCAGCGGGACGAGAGAGCTATGCTTGGAGTTTCTCTATGGGATCGAATCATAAATTTAATGAGGAGATACGTAGAAGAACAAGCAAATTAGCTCGTTGAAGTGGCAATGGGCAGGCCACATAGCACGGAGAACGGATAGCCGTTGGGGCCGAAAGGTTCTCGAGTGGAGACCGCGGCGGATCGACAAGCGCAGCGTAGGACGCCCACCAAGAGGTGACAACGAGATGGACAGATGACCTGGTTAAAATCACAGGTTCACGGTGGATGCAAGCCGCTTCCACCGGAAGCAACTATATAGGGGTATATTAAATTAACATTCTACGCCTAATATGATGAAGCATTCCTAACATTAATCGTATTCTTTTTCAATGAGCATCTATTCTTTTCCTGGATCCTGGAATGGTGATATAATTTGGAGTGATTTGATAAGGCCGCAGTTAATAACACCGTTCCTCGCTTAACAAATTAAGTAAACACCAAAAGATGTGAAATACTTAGTTCAAAAATATTACTTACCTTTAAAACTACAGCGTAACAACTCCACGGTACATGTCTTAAATTCTTAATTTTTCAGTATCATAGCAGAATTTGAGGTTAAGAAGAAGCCTCTTGTCGCACAGATGCAAGAAGTGATAGAGAAGTTTAAAGCGAAGCAAGCCACTGTGGAGCAACTGGAGCCGACTATAGTAGACCTCACCGAAACTTTCAACGACGTACTATATGAGCTGTGGAAAGGACTCATGAATACTGAGATGCAGCTGTATGAACGATGTGAGGTCAGAAGGTTAAATTAAGATGCCTGAATTATTTCATAAGCAAAACAAAGTCAGGACCAGCGCCGGCGCTGGCACTTGATCAAATTAGAGCGAAATTGTCTCACCGCTTCGGCGTCACTCAAAAGGCGCCATCATTATTTTATTTTGCACTGGAAACTGGCGCCCCTTGCCATCTTACCCTACACTACGAAATGAAAAATTCGAACTCCGTATCTTGCCATCCTGCCGATGCTTATGTTGTTTATTTATGAGAGGGACGGTACGATACGGACTTCGATTTTCGAGTTTCGTAGTAGCTCCTACTCTACCCCAGGACCGGCGCTGGCCAGGTCTACCACTTGTTTTGTTTTTATATTAAAACTTAACCTATCCTTTCCTACAGGAATCTAGAGTCCAGTTCTCAGTGAACATGACAGAGATGATAACTAAATTGATGGAGGTGTCTCGTAATGCGTTCGGCGCGTGGCGCGAGATCGAGGGCATTTGGTCGATGCGGCAGTTCGAGACATTGTCCAAACTGCTCGGGAACAAGGTCATGTTGGGGGATGCACCGCCTGAGCTGTTTGAGGTCAGTGAAAAACAAAACTAGATTTACACAATTTCAAACTTTTGGCAAAGGGAAAAAGAAACAAAATTTATTTAGACACTTTTTCACTCACGACTACCATAGGGAGACAATATTATTAGTAATGGAAAAAGGAACTGCGGCCACATATAACAAATAAGCATTGGTCCTTCGAACCGGACTTAACCCTCTCTGATTTTTACAATCAGATAATGATGGACCGCGATGCAATGATGAATCTCGTAGCGCAGTCATCAGACAACCACAGCCGGTTCATCGACGCGCGCGAAGACTTGCTGGTGACGCGAGCCAACGACTGGCGAGATGACCTCGTTCAGGGGACCAACGAGTAAGTTTATCTGTCTTAACGTTAATCTACGGATTCGACATAATAGTTTTCAACTGCTTAGGGTTCAAAAGCGATTACAGCCGTAGTTTCTATGTTAACACCAGTCAGCTCTAGGACAAAGCTTAGTGAAGCAAGTATCACTAGGGGCCAGATAGCATTTCGGCGGCAGTTTTTAAAGGCGTACGGCCATTGTTAAGGGAAGGACATGCGGTTAACGTTGAATGCCTGAAAAATTCCCTGTACCCTGAACAATCTCTCAGCTCCATTAAAAATAAAATAAAAGCAAACAATAAAAATCTGACCTAAAACCGCGGGGAAACAACGGATTAACGGGATGCACACGCGACGCTGGAACAATTTTTTTGTTCATATCATATCAAATACGTACATCTTGTGCATCAAAATAATATACTTAAATAATCTAGTTATAACTGAACTTTACACAATTTTTGTTATTATTTATGTTGCTAGAACACAGTAACGAGGGTTTTGTGACACAGCAATTATCGCCAGATGGCGCCATATTATATTCCACATGTCAGAAAAGTTGTTGACATTTATAATTTTAAATATAAGCACATATAAGTAAACAATTTTATTTATTGCAGCAATGAAGTGAAACGCAACAGAGACAGGGTACTGGAAATCAACTTTTTCATAGACAACCAAAGGGAGGAGTGGACAGACATGCAAATGCATCTCACAGAAGCTGTTGACCCTGAGACAGCGGCTCTGCTGGGCGACGACTTTTGAGCAAAATTAGAATATGCTTGTCAGTGGCGTAGCGTGGCTATCAGCCACATGGGGCGGATTTTTTTTCCACCCTCTGGTTTAGGTTTTAAAAAAACTATAGTAGGTATACAAGATATCATGTTGTACCATTCGTTATAAAAAGGGCATTCCCCGATTTCGTCACAGTATGTAGTAGAAAAGTAATGGAAAATTTCATGCTTATTCTAATCAGTCCGAATCGTAGGTGCGACAAAACTGTGAAATATATCTATCTAAACAATACATAATAATGCAGTATTTTTTATTATGGAATTTTCCGCCCCCTCAAAATTGCCGCCCGGGGCGAACCCCCGCCCCGCCCCAACTACGCTACACCACTAACACCACTGATGCTTGTTTAAATAAATACGTCAATTAAGGGACAATATATATTTGACACTATAAACAAAGTATCATCCATTAAGATGATAATGATATATACCTAATACTTACAAAGATCATTCTTAGATTTATAATTAGCTGCACAAAAGTGCATTTTAACATTCATACATAATTTAAATCTTAAAATATATCTGTACAAGATACAATGCTTCCTTGATTTAGTTTTACAGTACAACAATAAAAAGTGGCATTGATTTGGTTATTTCGTTTTGTCATGAAAAAAAGTTGATACTACAAAATCTAACATGATACTTATTTTCATGCAGTCTCTAACTATAATTGACATATTAGGATACAAATTGCGTTTTAATATCTAGCTTACTTGGCAGCTTTTTGCTTCATCATTTGAATGTACATTTCTAATGCCTGCTGCACTTGTGGATTCTTCAAGAACTGCAGAAACTCTGCCGTATCTTGTTGCCGAATTTTCTGCATTTTTGCGAGAACATTTCCCCTTATGCTCAGTTTTGTCATAGTGCGGGCCAGAGGTGGGATTCTATCAAACTTCCCAATGAATTTCTTGCATTTCTCTATGGCATCTGCTTTGTCTGTAGCTGTCTCGTCAATCATGCCAACCTGCAAAGATAGTTTCCAATTTTTATACATATTAGGTGCATAGTTTTTCAACATTAATGGTAGAGATTATTGTAATTAATTATACTGTAGATCTTAATGAACTTGAGTGACGTTTGTGGTTGACTTGGGTTGTTTGGGGAGTGTGCTTTATTTTCTTTTTATTAATAATTAGCTACATTTACAAATTATAAAATTATTACAAACTAAAAACTACGAAAAACCACGAAAAAAAGATACAAACAGCGACATTCACGGCCAACTGTACAAGTAAAGTTTTGCAAAATAACCCTGTTAGTTCCGTTTTTTGCCACATTCATTAAAATTTCGGTTGAAATAGAAAATTTCGAATGAGATAGAAAAATAAAAGTGGAGAGTAAAATTAAAGGTTTTTTTTAATATTGAAAGTATTTAACAAAGTTCTTGCCTTTACAACTTTATTAGGTAAAAACCCTTTTTATATTTTCTAGCATAAAATCAAAATTATATAAATGGCTCACCACCATGACCATTAAATTGCTAAAAATCTTTATTTCCTTTAAGTAACTTAAAGTGATTATTAGCACTTCAACTTCAATATTTAATTAAATTTTATCGACAAACCAATAAAAAATAGTACATAGGTATTATTCGATAAGCGAGTTAACGGCGCCTGTGCTAGTCTAGCACTTTAACTTTGTTATAACTAAAAATTACCTTCAGAGCTTCATCCACAGTGAAAAGCTTGGCCGTTGTAAGCGCCAATTCTGCATCCCTAATATGAATGGTGTGGCACATTGTGTCCATGAACCATAGGGGAGCAACAATGCCCAGTGCTGTCTCATTCAGGCCGATTGTGTACTTTCCTGCTACCATGGCTCGATATTCACAGGACATGGCGAGGAGACAGCCTCCAGCTGGAGCATGACCCTGGTTTAAAATTAACTTATTTTAATACTTTACTTTAATTCTTTGTTCAGTCATTGAGTTGCGTAAGCTTTGACTACAAAAAAATATACAGGATGAAAAATTATAATAGCACCTGGAAGGAAAGTACTCTCAATACTGAATACAATCTCCTCAATACAATCTTTTTACATTAAGCTAAAATAAAATTTAAAATGGTCTTCCTTCGATTTTGTTTGCTATGTTCGTTCATTAGAGAGATTTGACCCTTATGATTATGATTAATACTATTGATTATTTTAGTTGTTTCAATTGCTCATTGTTGCAAGTGCATTTTAAAAATAATTGAAAATGGTTTTGTTTCTTTTTAAAAACAATGAAATGTATCCTTTCAGTATTTTTTTTATCTTCAGCATTTAGACTGCAAGTGGCATTAAAAATTTCCACCTTGTATATGAGTTTAAAAAATATACATATAGAATGTTTGTATGAGGTGAATCTAAATTACACTTTTTAAAGATAGAAAAAACACATGGTTTGATGGGCAGACACAAATTAAAAATGTAACGAAAAGTAGGTTAACTAAAGTTAGCTTTAAGGGCGAATCCGCACTGCGATATTTCACCGCGCGATATCTACTCTCGCAAATTATATACTTATCCGTATATAATTATTAAATCCGTACCGCATCGCATTCAATTTCCATCAGATCACAGTTTTTTTTACCGCTAGTGCGGATACTCATAAAACATTCAATGTCTTACAGAACTGCGAGAAAAAAACCACATGGTGAAAATTCGCAGTACGGACAGGGCCTAATTCTCAAACTTACATTAATGGCGGCAGCTGTAGCAAACTTGAAGCCAAATAGCTTGATCCATGTTTCTTGTAATGTGGTCCAAAACTCCTCTGCTCTCTTAAGATCAGGTTTGTACATCTCCATGATATCCAGGCCAGCCGAGAAGACAGTTGGAGATGCCTGGAGTGACAACAATGAGGTAGATTAATGCACTAATATACTTAATACTATAACAGTGAGATACATTGTGTGGTGTACTTTAATGGGTTTTTTTAATTTGAATAGAGTGAAGTTGTATAAGCGCCTTTCTGTCAACAGTTTCTACCCTTCCTAACCATGATTTGATTTTAGCCCTCTTGCCATCAGATTTTGGTGCCCCTTCCCACCTTCAGCGGTAGCTCTTTTTGCTTTATGCTAGTGCCAGCCCTGACACTTTCACAGTTCTAATTGAAAGTACTGTAGTAGCCAGTGGTATGGTGGCCTCTCTATTCGAGCCCAAGCTTACACCTCTGAGTTTTTTGGAATTTATGTGCAAAATTACATTTGAAATTTACCATGGGCTTTACAGTGAAGGAACATTGCGAGAAAACCAGCACTTGGGAAGAAATTCAATAGTAAGTTTGCAGTTCTCAATCTGCACTGGGCCCGTGTGAGAATTACAGTGAATTTGATCCCGGGATTTTTAGTATGGATGAATGCCATGCCTTCGCATTCTAACTGTTAATTGAATTCATCCCACGGTCAATCTTATTAATTTGAAGTCTTACATGTCACTGTATGGCAATGTACCATAGGAAATCTAATCTTAATACCACTGTTCATGTATGCGAGTTTGTCAGGAAGGTGTTAAGCGTTAACAGAATAATAATATTTAAAACTCACCGATGTCAAGATCATGCCTTCAGGTTTGTTCTTAGCCACATCATCCAGTGACTTGCTGATGGCTTGCAGTAGCTCGAGGTTGAGGCTGTTGACGGGCGGCCGTTGCAGCGTCACGACTGCGATACCGTCGCTGTCGGCAACATCCACCATCGGCGACGAAGACATTGGCCGACACGCCGGCAGAACCCTGCTCGCATGCCTCGCCAGTTGCCTCAACGGAAACATTCTAAGAAATAAAAATAAAAAAACTAAGTAATTTAAAAAAGTTCAAAAATTATTAGGAATCGATTTAACAAGCACCTCTTGTTCAAATAAAGAAAAGCAGAAATGTAATGAGTTTGGACCTTGGACTTCTTTGAATGTTGGAACTTGGTTGGAACTGTGTCGAATCGAATTGTTTGTTCTGTCATGTGTCAAATCTTAGGCGTAATTTGTGAATAATTTGTGGTTAGATTCGTAATTAAAGGTGCGGCCACATGCAGTCACTCGGGTTCAGCTATAATCAGGTCCCTTGACCCCATTTTGAATGTGATTTAGAATTTCCCGCGACTCAAAAAAAGTAGCGTCAAGTCGCCAAGTCAAGCAGCAGCGACAAGATGGCTGCTTGCAGGAATTATCGTGGTCTTGGAAGCTGATTTCTTAATCTCATTTAGTAGCTAGCTGGCGTGGCAGTGGTACAAATAAAAGAAATTGAAGTGAATGGAAAAAAAATAACGAGTGTTTTTGCCGAAATTGAAGAGGTTTTTTTCCAGCGATAAAGCTCATTTTCAGCCTTAAGGCGCGGCCACATGCAAATCGCTTGACGCATGTTTCCAACGTCAAATCTGGTCACGTGACATATAGCGAGCGATAAAGCTGAAAATGTTAAGCTTTATCGTTGGAAGAAAAAAAAACCTCTTCAATTTCGGCAACAACACTGTTTTTTTTTCTTTCACTCCAATTTCTTTTGTTTGTACCACTGCCACGACTGCTCTAAATGAGATTAAGAAATCAGCTTCCAAGACCAAGATCATTCCTGCAAGCCGCCTTCTTGTCGCTGCTGCTCGACGCGGCGACTTCACGCTACTTTTTCAATCACATTCAGTTAGGGGTTACGTGACCAGATTTATCGCTGCAAACAAGCGACGAGCGACTGCATGTGGCCGGACCTTCGCTACACCAATTCACAGTCTCCAAATATCAAAATGGGGTGACACTCCTTCCCGGCCCGGATAATACCGGGATGGAAATACCGACCCTGTTTTTCGTGTCACTGTCACTGTCAGATTTTATGGGCGTGTACACAAAAAACAGGGCCGGTACTTCCATGTCGGTGTTATCCGGGCCGGGAAAGTGTCACCCTCAAAATGCGCTCGCGCATTGTACAGCGTAAAAGTCATGTATGTAACAAAATGTAAACCTTTATTTTTATTACACATAGGGTCCAATTTAGAAGTAAACATTGTACGTGCAGTAGTGTTTACAAATCAACTTATTGGTATGAATATAGTTAATTACAATTTGTGTTAGGTACTACTAACGAAAAAATTATCTCGAAGTTTGATATAAAATTAATTTGCTGATAAGACGTACAATTTAGCAGCCGCTATATAGTTTTGTTGCTATAGTAGGTATTGCAGTTGAGCAGTTACTAAACAGCTGTTAAATTGAAGGTGAGGCTAAAGATAAATATTTATTTTTCGTAATTTGAAATATTTTATTGACACGGATTCGTAACGTTGGCTTACGCTTGCTTGTTAGAAGTATTTATTATGAAGCAAGCAATGAAAGGTTTTAAAAGTTCATGGCGAATTTTGCTTACCTCTGCGAAATTTCCGAACTTAGGCAAGTAAATTTGGGCGCCCTGTTTAGGAACCCAGCGTAAAGCCCACTGCAGTTGTGGCCTTAACCATTAGCCAAGACAAAATAATAGTTTTTTTTATTTAAGTACATAAAAACGCCAAACGGCATGCGGTTCACTTGATGTTGAGATCACCACCGCCCATGGACACCTACAGTACCATGGGAACTGATGGTGCGTTGCCGGCCTTGCAAAAATAGTAGAATCGGCTTTTAAAGACACCCATGTAACTTGACGATGGCAAAAGCTTAACCGCCAGTCAAGTCAAGAAACAACGCATAAACCGCATAATGGAAGCACCATTCACCGAGGTGATGATGGAAACTACTTTTCCGTCGGGTAGTACGATAGCCATTGTAGATCCTCTACCTATGCTACGATGATTTCATTGCAATTTTTTTTTTTTTAAGTATGATTCCGTTGAGACAAATAGCGAGGCATGCGGGTAGGGCACTGCCAGCGTGTCGGCCGATGTCGTCGGCACCGCTGGTAGACGTCGCCGACAGCGACGGCATCGCAATCATGACGCTGCAACGGCCGCCCGTCAACAGCCTCAACCTAGAGCTGCTACAAGTGATGAACAAGTCCCTTGATGAAATCGCTAATAACAAGCCCAAAGGCATGATACTGACTTCGGTAAGTATAAGGCTACGTACGCACTGTGCGCCTAACCGTGCGGATTGAGCGCGCCGTGTCTTTCTCAAGCGATACTTTGAAGAGGGACGGCACGCTAAAACCACTATGGGTGGGTGTGTAATGATAATTGGTATAACAACATTTTGATATAATTTGAAAGGATATTAACAACTATGATATAATTTCAAAGGATAGGAGCTTCACGGAACTTTTTTATAAAATAAACCCAACCTAACCCAAAGTAAATCAAATAGAATGAATAACAATTGAAAGTAGGTATGTTTGGTTTTTAAGATAAATTGCATTATATCAAATGAAAATTATATCAATTGTTGTTATGTCCTTCGTTACGCAGTGCGTACGCAGCCTAACGAAGTATTTGCTGGATTAGAGAATAAGTATGACAATGGTAATATAATAGTATTTTATACAACTGTATCGTAATAGGGGTCCTTAAAACACGAGTGTGGGTTTATGAAACATGGCGTAGCCGAGTTTCATAATAGGGTCACATGAGTGTTTTAAGGCCTAATTACGTACAGTTGCATACAATATTTTATTAAATCCTCTATCATGTGTTCAAGAACCATTGCGAATGACCTGCATAACGAGGAACTAGGTAGGTATGTCCGCTGCGCGCGCAACGACCTGCTGCTGCACGTGGTCGCGGCGCCCCCCCCCCCCCTCGTGCTGTAATGATGTATGAAATCTCATTACGATACAGCCGTGTTCATAATAGAATCCAATGTCGTAATGCTGGTCATTACCTATGGTTTTTGAACGCATAATTGAGGATTTACTATATGGGTGTAGATAAAATAGGTAAGGTATCTATGTACTGGTGGTTTATAAAAGTTTCTTCTGAGGCTCTGAACTGAGCGATAACCTTCCGGCCGTGTATACAATGAAGATATCCTACTAAGGGGCTGTTTCACCATCCATTGATTAGTGTTAACTGATAGTTAAATGTGATACGGTCTCCGTCTACTCGAACAAAACAAATAAAGACGGCATCACATTTAACCGTCAGTTAACACTAATCAATGGATGGTGAAACAGCCCCTAACTATTCTAAAATGGCGAAAGATTGTTCTAAATTTAAAATATGAGTACCACTAAAGTATTTTTTTTTGGCAATCATAAGCGCTGATTGGTGTGCGCGACCGTATAGGCGCAAAAAATAACTTTAATAACCGGTTGTATATGTATAACTAGCCTTAACCCGCATTAGAAATAGCTTAATGATGTCGTCTTAACTGTTATGTATACTATGCCCGGGTAATATTTATAACGCATTTACAATTCCTCCTGACTTATTATTTATACGTAGATTATTAGGTATTGACGAATTTCATTTCAGGCATCAAAATCAGTATTCACCGGTGGGATAGACATCACAGAGCTGTATCAGCCTGACAAAAAAAAGTTTGAAGTGTTTTGGAACGAAATTCATGAAACTTGGATGAAGTTGTTCGGCTTCAAGTTTGCTACAGCGGCTGCAATCAACGTAAATAAATCTTTTATTTAAATATACCGGTACATTACTTTATCGGTAAGTACAGTACTTCTTATTTGGGACCATTATCGAGGCAGAATTGGTTTTCAGGGTGTTTAGCGGACTCGATCGGAAGACCTTTCTGTAAAACTATCAATTACGATCCTACTTTCTTCTCAATGGGTCTGCAACGTTTCCGTAACTCAGCTTATGTTGTGGGTGTCCATGGGCGGCGGTGAATGCTTTCCATAGGTGACTTGCCTGCTCGTTTTCCCCCTATAATATAAAAATAAAAATCTTAAGAAAGTCGGTATGTACTGGCGGCACAAGAAGCAGGCAATCTTTGGTTCTGAAATTTGGAAAAAATATTTTGGGTCTCTAATATTACATAGGCAAAACCTACCCTCCATCTCTATTGAGGTAAGCCTTAGTCCACCAAACGCATTTAGCGGCCTCCAATCTGGCCCTATACTTACTACGAATATACGACCCCCGCTATAAGAGTGAGCGGTACGATCGATGTCGTAGTAGCCTCCCTGCAGGGCTACTATGAAACTCGAAACTCGAAGTTCGTATCGTACCGTCCCTCTCGCTCTCGTATTAAATAGTATAAGTGTCAGAGGGACCGCACGACACGATCTTCGAATTTCGAGTTTCTTAGTAGCCCTGCTGGTCCAGTACCCTTAGTGTAAGTTTTCGGTTACAAAATACGCTTCGATCGCGTTCACGTTAAAATCCCAATTTGTATGGAACCACGAACATCGCAAACGTTCAGCTAGGGGTGCTGTTCGTGTTTCCATACAAATTGAGATTTTAACGTGAACGCGATCGAGACGTATTTTGTAACCGAAAACTTACACTAAGGGCACAGCCATATCTCCCGTAACAGTCACCATTTTCAACAACTTTTCAGGGTCACGCGCCAGGAGGAGGTTGCCTCCTCGCCATGTCTTGCGAATGGCGGGCCATGGTCGGTGGCAAACCCACCATCGGACTCAACGAGACCGTCCTGGGCATCGTCGCGACTCCTTGGACCATGGACACCATGTGCCACACCCTCGGACCTAGAGAAGCTGAACTGGCACTTACTAGTGCTAAAATATTCAATGCAGATGAAGCACTTAAGGTTTTTAATACTTACCTTAGATTAATCCGAGGCCTAGGTATAACGCGCTAACGTTCGCGATCGCATTCACCATCTCTTTCTACCCTCGCTTTATACGTGACAGAAAGAAGTGGTGAAAACGATTGTGATTCATAGTGTAAGACCAGTGGTTCGCATCTAATACAAGTTTAAAATCTCGGGACCCACGTTTAGGAAATTTAACCGTTACCAATTAATAAAGGCTCGGTCGGTTGGCGTGTTGTTCTACAGGCAGGGCCCACTCAATATTCGCTAGCGACCCACCAGTGGGTCGCGACCCATAGTTTGGGAAACCCGCAGTGTTAGACAATTAGGCCTCGTGATCAATTTTGCTCAGTTGGAAGGGCCGGTATTGCGGTATTGTTACACAAATTTCAGAGGAATAGACAACGCTAGTAATAACATGTGTAAAAACCAACAAGACTGGTATTAATTGAACGAAATACTAAGTTAATCCAAGTGAAAAAGATTGGTTGTTCAGCCAATTCTAAACGTGTCTTGGATTACCGTTTACGCTTTGAGTATTTATTTAGATCAGGGATGGGGAAATAGATTTAGAGATGGGCCATATACAATAATTACAAAATTTCCGCGGGCCAGGGAGCATTAATTGAATAAATTTCATTCTAATCAAGTAACAACAAAAATAAGTCATGTGTAAGTAAATAAGTGACGAAAGTGTGTGTTTGTGTGTATGTTTGTCCGTCTTTCACGCCGTAACGGAGCGACGGATCGACGTGATTTTTGGCATAGATATAGTTTATGGGCCCGAGAGTGACATAGGCTGCTTTTTATCCCGGAAAAATGCAGTTCCCGAGGGAACAGCGCGCGATAACCGAATACCACGCGGGCGGAGCCGCGGTCAAAAGCTAGTATTATAATAAATTTATTGTTTTGATGTGCTGGGTCGGTATGAAAGATGAAATTTTGACTGTTCATTAATTAAAGCGTTGAAATTAGGCTCCAAGTTACTTGAAGTAACTCGTAAAATACATTCGAGATATGGTCAGACATCCTGTTCCTTAATTTGTTTTTGCGAAGATTCGTTGAAGAAAATACTTGCTCACAGATATATGAAATATTTGAATATTGTTTATCGCGGGCCGATTTAACTTAGATGAAGGGTTTTGATCGCGGGCCAGCAGGGCTACTACGAAACTCGAAAATCGAAGTTCGTGTCGTGCGGTCCCTCTGACACTTATACTATTTAATACGAGAGCGAGAGGGACGGTACGATACGAACTTCGAGTTTCGTAGTAGCCCTGCAGATTAAATCTTGTCGCGGGCCGGACTTGGCCCGCGGGCCGCTATTTCCCCATCCCTGATCTAGATAAATACTCAAAGTGTTTACGCCAATTTGTACTAGATTGATAAGCCTAGCTATATTAAATCCTACAACTTAACAGAACCTGGTACCTGTGTAATGTTTCATATCTTTTCCACTTTTATTACCGATTTTTTATTACTGATATCTTATCATTCGTGGGGTTTTAGTTATAGTAGGTACCATAAGCGACTAGTGTATGTATGTAGGTACTTATTTTAGTTTTTTTATAAATAAATTCGGAAATAGACAAACGAAACACAAAAAATGATTTATTTTTTATTGTTTATCTAAAATTAAAATGTCATGTTACAGGTGGGTTTGATCGACGAAATCGCTACCGATAAGGAAGATGCTGTGGAAAAATGCAAAAAATTCATATACATGTTTGATAGGATTCCGCCGGTAGCCCGCACTTTATCAAAATTAAGAATGAGACAGCAGATACTAGCGCAAGCGCAGAAGAACCGCCAACAGGACATGAAAGACTTTTACCAGTCACTTAACGATCCAGAAGTGCAGAGAAAATTGGAAAAATATGTTCAAAGCTTGAAAAAATAATGCAGTCTGCCTTTTATGCAACATAAAATATTTTACTATACAAAACATGTTTTTTTAAGCTGATGGCGATTTTTCTATATAGCATACACCAGAGATATAATTTTTTAAAATCCATTAGTGCATAATGTTTTGCCGTCGTATTTTGTCGGAAAAGTTTATATTTATTTCTTGCTTTCTCAATCATCTTCAGTAAGCTAGTTGAGAAAGCAAGATAAATCCGACTTATCCCACAAAATACGAAGGCAGAACATTATTCACCAAATCTGCACATACTTCCTATTTGTTCTATTGAAATGATAAATTCTGCACAAGTTTGGTCTTTGGTCTTATCTTAATAATGTCAGTTTCATGGACAAAAAAATTAAGAAGTATATATTATGTACAGCAGTGGCATGGAGTGAGTGATCTGTTTCTTTAGGCAACTCTGAGAGAGAAATGACAGTTAAATATGTCTTCAGCTGCAACACTAGTGTATACACTAGTGTTAGTGTATACTGTACACAACCATTGCCACATGTCATCTCATCACTGATAGAACTGATATCATTTAAAATTTACGCAACCGAGGCTGTATTGCCTAACGTTTCTGATCTGACGCTTGCGATCGCAATCAAATGACAGCTTTTGTATGTGAAATCTGTCATTTGATTGCGATCACGAGCGTCGGAAACCTTAGACAATACGGCCTCTGTGGTCTGGGGCTCGCGATCGCATTCACTAGCTCTTTCTACCCTTACCTTATATCGTGTGAGAGAGAAGTGGTGAAAACAATGGTGATACTGAGTGCGTTAGACAATAAGACCTCTGGTGTGAATTAAACTTATTATGGCGCCACGTCACTGATGTACAAAAACTAACCATAGTATAGTAAATAATTTTACTTGTAAAAATGCTTAACATAATTACAAGTTTATATGGTGGCCTGGTAAACTTAGCGCTCAAATACTGTCGATTGTTATACCAGAAAACAATTTCATAATACTAAACCTTACAAAGTACTTAAGAAACTAAACACTAAAAGAAATCATATTTAAAACATCCATTGTGGAAGAGCAATATATATCAAGTATCCTTTGGTTGGTAGTAAATTATTAGTCATCCATCAGATTTACATACATACACCATTCAGTCAATTGATGGAATGGACTAAAAGTTCACCCAATAACATGGATAAGTGAAGCAGAAGAGTGTTCAAATGATTTTCTACATTTAAACTGCGCTACACACACATACATGCACAACATTTTTTTCTGATGCAACATCATGAAAAGATTGTTTACACATATTCAAACCAATTTTAGTGATGCAGTACAAAATAGACTTCATAAAAAAATAATTAAGTAATGTGAATTCATCAGTCCGAATAGTTAACTACGAAATTCTATAATGCACTTCAAACATACAAAACGGCAACTCATTACTTTCCCTTTGCTTTGGTAGGATCACACTTGTGGTTAGTAAAGGTGTGCAATAACTTAAAATTTCTATTACATATATCACATGTATATGGACACTTCCATGGGTCCTTTGAGTGAATTTTTTCATGTTTGCCCAGAGAAGATGAGTCTGTGAACCCTTTACTGCAAGTTTGACAAGAAAATGGCCTTTCTCCAGTGTGGATCCGCACATGAACCTTTAAAGTAGCCTTTAGAGCAAACTCTTTCTCACAGAAGGGGCACGAATGGGGTTTTTTTTCTGTGTGTGTTTTCATATGGTAAGACAAATGAGACTTATGCGTTAACTGTTTTTTACAAATTTCACATGAGTATCGACCTTGTTCAGTGTGAAGGCGCTTGTGAAATGCTAAGTGTGACTTACCCCTAAATTCCTTATCACATACGTCACATTTAAAAGATTTCTCCCCTGCATGAATTCGCAAATGGTAATTCAAACCACCTTTTACTTTAAACTGTTTTTTGCAAATATGACAAGAGTATGTGTTGCCTTCTGTGTGGGAGCGCTTGTGTTGCTCTAAAGATGATTTGTTCCGGAATCGTTTATCACATGATTCACATGGAAATGGTTTTTCACCCGCATGGACTAGTAAATGGTAATCCAAACCACCCTTGCCAGAAAACAGTTTTTTACAGATGTGGCAGGGAAGTGGTTTCTTTTTTGAACTAATTTTTTTATGTTTGCTTAGTTTTTTCTCTTTTGGATGAAACCTTACAATGTGTCTCTTTAAACCAGCCCTTTCTGTGAATTGTTTTTCGCAGTGGTCACAAGTATATTTTTTCTTTTCTACATTATGCATATTTGCAACATGGCTCTTTAAACCAGCCTTTGCTACGAACTGTCTTTCACAGTGGTCACAATTGTATGTTTTCTTTTCAGCATGGGTATGAGTAACATGGCTCATTAAAGCAGCCTTAGCTTTGAATTGTTTTTTGCAATGGATGCAGGACACTGGTTTATATTTTGTGTGGCTTTTCATATGGACTTTTAAATAATAACTTGCTGAGAACTGCCTTCTACAGATTTTGCAAGTGTGTAAAAAGGCCATCTTTTCTGTGTGTATTTTTAAACGATTCTCTGAACGATCTGAATCCATTTCATTCTCTGAACTATTATTGTTTTCAGCAAGGATGCATGAATGATTCAAGAGTCCTGACTTATTATTAAATGCTTTGTTACAACTCTTACAATGGTGCAGTTTATGAGCAACATAGAGCAGTTTGAGTTTACTACTGTGGGTTTTGGTTTTCTGGTTTGAGAATGTTTTGCATGTCATGCGTTCTTTATCGCCAGTCCCATGCAGAGGCACTTCTTTATCATATGATTGCTTAATACGCTCCTTTTTCACTGGTCCTGACTTAAGTAACCCTGAAAATGGAAAATAAACTTGGATCAAATATAAAAGTTATCAATCACCATCTATACAACGCAGTTTTCACACCAAAATTATGTATTGTATTTGTATGTAAATGTGAGCAACTTGTTTATTTCAATATGATTTGCGATTATCTATAATAACAATATTTACCTTTAAGAAAGTTGTCTTCATCAACAACATATTGAGGCTGCAAGACTTCTGGCCCCAACACTAGATCGGGCTTGATGTCGTGATCATCGTACAAGCTTGATGGCGCGACCGCCGATGCTTCGCTTGCGTCATACATATCCTCTTCCCAATTCATCTCTTCCTTTACGCGTACTTTGTCCAACGACATGTTTTATATATACTTTTACTTTTCTGGAATACGGGCTAGCCGGTACAGCACGCCGAACAGACAATTTTACAGTTTTTATTAACACATGAATGATTGGCACGTACTTCGTATCCAGTACAATGTATGGGGCTATGTTATATAACAACCGAGCTAGTACCTACGTTTGAAGATATGTACAAAGAAGCCATTATTGTCCTATTATATTTGTGAATTCAAACAAAATCCGTAGCTTCAAGCGTACTTTTCTTCGAGTTGACTTGTTGTTGTTGTTTTTGGCTTTGTTTTACAATTTCAGTGTCTGTTTGCGTTGTAGGTAAAAAATTTCTAAAAAGCTAAAATGGTTGGCGACGCTTGGTGTTTTTACAATTTATTATTTTTATTTTTTTGTAAATGTCAAATTCAGTTTGACGTCTATTGTAGCGTTTACGAAGGTAGTTTTGGTGTAATGTCAACGCTACTGTGACAAAAATAAATGACATGACCTGCCCCGATGGTGCCCCCTTCGTGGTATACACGCAAAGTTACTTTATTAATATTTCGATCTCATTCTATATTGTAAGATTATTAAATGCATAACAACGTTAAAATTATTTTACGATGGAGTAATTTATTTTTAAAAAACGCCTCAAAAAGATAAGGATAAGATAATGGATAATCATAATCACCAGTCACTCACAATTATTATATTTTACCTACTTGTGTTGTTGTCCAGCACAGGTTGACTAATTTAAAAGGCAAGTTTTACTCACGATTTACTAAACTTAATAATGAAGTGGTATGGGTCAGAACTCAGAACTCCGTCATTTATGAAACGATTAGATTTTTTTTTTGCGTTCGTCTAGGAATGCTTTGAATTAGGTCCCATAAGCACCAACTCAGGATCTGATGATTGAATCCTAAGGAAATCGAGGGAACTCTTCAAATGTTGTAGGGACACCTATGGTAATTTTGATATATTTTGTAGTAACTCGTGCATTTGCTCTTGAAAATCATCATTTGGTGAAGAAGAACTGATGATGAAGACCACAGTTGACCATCGGAGTTATTCTCAATAACAAGTATTTCATGGGTTGAATTTCAATTACATTAACACAGTTGCTTAGCAATTTATGCTCCTCGTAAATCTCGTAATGCATAATATGGTGAAATGGAATGTGTGGTGAAGCACGAAGACTCAATAAAGAAAGTCTCTGCATCGAAAAAAGCAATCTTTTTTAAAAGGGGACGAGCAGTTGACATGAAACTATTGTATCTTAGATTATATAGGTACTTACACTAAAAACGGTGAAAAAAAAAATTATAACAAAAAGTTGAACCGACTACAAAAAACCATAAAAATAATTTTCTACCTCAGCACGAGCCAGCAGGAGTGATTGAAACCCAATATGTAGTGCGTAGGTGAGGTAGGCGACTAAAGGTCCACTCCTGCTGGCTCGTGATGAGGCACCGACTTCAGACTGGTAGAAAATTATTTTCGTGATTTTTTTTAGTCGGTTAAATTTTTTGTTATAATTTTTTTATTATCTTTTTATTTTCATTGGTTTATAATTTAGGGGCTGTTTCACCATCCATTGATTAGTGTTAACTGTCGGTTAAATGTGATACCGTCTCTATTTGTTTTGTTCGAATAGACGGCATCACATTTAACCGTCAGTTAACACTAATCAATGGATGGTGAAACAGCCCCTTAGTATGAATGTATAATTTTATACGTTTATAGAATGTTTCCGTTGAGGCAAATAGCGAGGTATACGAGCATGATACTGCCGTCGTGTCGGCCGATGTCCTCGGCGCCGTTGGTGGATGTCACCGACAGCGACGGCATCGCAGTCGTGACGCTGCAACGGCCTCCCGTTAACAGCCTCAACCTCGAGCTACTGCAAGCACTCAAAAACTCGCTTGATGACGTGGAAAATAATAAGCCCAGAGGCATGATCTTGACATCAGTGAGTATCTGCCATCGACATCTACGTACGTACGTATTTATGTACCTTACGGCATCTATGTACCTTACGGCATCTATGTTCCTTACGGTATCTATGTACAGTCACCAGCACCAATATCTGACACAACAAGCGTGCATAAATATCTGATACGACTCTATTTCTAGGGTCGCAAGGACGTGTCAGATATTTTTGCACGCTCCGCTGTGGCAGATATTAATGCTGGTGACTGTACCTACCTTACGACATCTATGTACCTTACGGCATCTATGTACTTTACGGCATCTATGTAGGTACCTTACGGCATCTATGTACCTTACGGCATCTATGTATCTTACGGCATTAGATGTCGATGGTATCTGCGAAATCCGTCATTATCATCCGATCATCATCGGCATACCACAGCACACACCAAGGATTTCTAGAAAGATTTGTATCATGTTACCTGCATGACAATGGCTTCCCGGAATTTTACTACAACGTGATATGCTTGATTCCGATTTAGAAAATCTAAGGTCCACTATATAAGTCTACTAACTCACTACTGAGTAACTCACTTTTTGTGTGTCCCTGACTGAATGCTCCTCTCATCCACTCAAAGGTTGACTGGTAGAGATCCCTTAAAAGGATAAGTTCGCCTTTGTACATATATTTAATTGTTTGTCAATTGTGTTTGTTTACTTATTTTGTACAATAAAGAGTTTACATACATGGATACATATACATAAGTCTTCAGTAGTATCCAAGAGTTTGGCACATTAATATTATCTATATAGGTCTTAAAGCATCACTCCCAATCGCTCGCGCTTGCGTGCTGGTTAGAAAAGGATCCAAACAAGTGAGTAAAATTCGAAGAACTCTTTGCACCCTTCTACTTAAATAATTACAACTATTCTTAAAACCAACTTTTTCTGAATCTTGTTGTTAAAAATTCCGAAATTTTCATCATAACCGTCATCATCGTGGAATATCTGGTAAAAGGCTCAACCGATTATGATTAAACTAAGCTAAAAAAACGGTCTGTATCGATCTTCAGCGTCGGTGAAACGAAAAGTTGAAAATTGCGCACAGTCCAGTAACAAAAAAAAATTGCGCACATAAGTAATTCGATATTTATAAGTATGATTTAACTAAAATTGCGCTACTGTTCGATTGACAGTTATTATCCCAGCCTACATACGTCCCACTGCTGGGCACAGGCCTCCTCTCAGAATGAGAGGGCTTGGGCCATAGTTCCCACGCGGGCCCAGCGCGGATTGGGAACTTCACACACACCATTGAATTGATTTGTGCAGGTTTCCTCACGATGTTTTCCTTCACCGTAAAGGTCGCGGTAAATTTCAAATGCATTTCACACATGAACTCCGAAAAACTCAGGTGTGAGCCGGGGTTTGAACCCACGATCCTCTGCTTGAGAGGCCATAATAGGTCAAACCACTCGGCATTGACAGTGACGACTAATATTTCAGGCTACCCGGACGGTTTTCTCAGCTGGTCTAGACATCACAGAAATGTTTAGAACCGACAAAAACAGGTCTGAGCAGTTTTGGACCACACTTCAAGACACGTGGCTCAAGCTGTTTGGCTTCAAATTTGCTACAGCTGCTGCTATTAATGTGAGTACTTATTAGGGGGCGTCCATAAATTACGTGAGACATTTTTTAGGATTTTTGACTCCCCCGCCCTCCCTAGTGAGATTTCGTAAGATTTTCCTTCACTCCCTCCCCCCTCTCCAAATCTCACGTGAGCACTTAGCCTAGTGAGATTTCGTAAGATTTTCCTTAACTCCCTCCCCCCTCCCCAAATCTCACGTGAGATTTTTTGAAATGTGTTTTGGCTGTAAGTAAACCCGTTGGATTAAAAAAAGAAAAATAGAAAAAAAAAAGTTTTATTAATTTTATTTACGACTACCAAAGACTAGTATTTGTAATTTGAGAATATTGCCGTAGTTTAAAATCACTGTGATAAAACTAAATAATAAATATTTCAACTTAAATTAATAAACTTTACTTTCACGCAATTTTACGCGGTTTTCTGTTGAAATAAATTTACGTGATGTTTGTTAAACCCCCCCCCCCCCTGTCCCTAAGTGAGATTTGGAAAGATTTTACTTGACCCCCTCCCCCCCCTTAAAGACCTCACGTAATTAATGGACGCCCCCTTATCAGACAGAACACATATTCTGGCACTTATGTTGTCATCATCGTGGAATATTTACACGTACCATGGACAAAGTATAGTACTATACTTTGTCTATGCACGTACCTATTACTAGGTATTTTCTGCAATTTCGTCTACGTAGAATTGTAGTTTCCCTTTTCCTCGGAAACTTTAAATTTACCCGGATAAGAAATACCTACTATATGTTCTTGTTTAAGATCTGTCTATTCAATTCAGCGGTTTAGACATATTTATACCCGACTGCCCGAAGGAGGGTTATGTTTTTTGCATTCATGACTGTTGTTTCAAACTTTGAAATTTGGATGGATTTGGACCGTTAAATAATTAATTACTTTGACATTAAGTGTACAAGTAGGTAAAAATTTAGATACTTTGATCTTCATAACAGATCATGCATGAGAACGACTCGCTCCTAATAGTTAGTGCCATTTTTTTAAATGTTTTGACAGTAGGTATACTATTTTTTTTCTGATTGAATAGGGCCACTCTCCCGCTGGAGGTTGTCTACTTGCCATGTCTTGCGAGTGGCGAGCCATGGTAGGTGGGAAATATACCATTGGTTTGAACGAAAGTGCTCTAGGAATAGTCGCAACACCTTGGTTTATGGATACGATGTGCCACACCATCAGCAAAAGGGATGCCGAAATCGCCCTAACAACTGCAAAGCTATTTACAGCAGATGAAGCGTTAAAGGTTTCTTTTTTTTTCATAAAATAATTTCGTTGTATCATCATATCATTTGGCCTAAATTATAACTCTTTAAGTCATTTAATAGTTTTTTGATAAGATCTTATCATTTGAAGTACAAAGTTTACTAATGTACTATTATATATTCTGTGTATCATTTGACTGCCAAATTTTATTTGTTTTTGATACAATGATTCAGAAAATTATTACTGTGTAAATGTTTACGATTTTTTTATTTTTCAGGTTGGTCTGATTGACGAAATTGCTACCGATAAAGCTGATGCTATAGAAAAATGCAAAATATTTATAAAGAGGTTTGATAAAATCCCACCTTTAGCTCGTACTGTATCAAAACTAAGAATAAGACAAGAACCGTTAAGAAAGTTGCAAGAAAACCGCGAAAAGGATTTGAATGATTTTCTTCAATCGCTTAATGATCCTAAAGTACAGAAGGGATTGGAAATGTATATTCAGAGCTTGAAGAAAAAAACGAAACTATGAGTAACTAACAATATGAAAGAATGTCCGAAGTTTTACTTAAGCAGTAAAGATTAAGTATTAATATACATATATGATTTTATTAAACAAAAGTAACGTAAACAAAGCCGCGGACGGACAGACAGACATGGCGAAACTATAAGGGTTTCGTTTTTGCCATTTTGGCTATGGAACCCCAAAAATAATGTTCAGTTGAGTGTTATTAAATTATATTAGGTACCTACATAAGATTTATATTTGTATTTACAACAAAATAAAATTGTAATGATATAATAAATACATTATATGAAATTTGTACATTGACCATAAGCTTATCATTCTCTTCACTGAGTTACGTTATCGTCAACAACCATTCAATATCGATAAAATTAATTTAAATTAAGTAATATTTTTCTAAGGATTTCGTATTTTGAACGGAATATTCCAAGTTTATGATAGGTATATTTTATACCGTAACTCTCGCTCACGTGTTAAATAGTATGTGTCAGAGAGACCGCACGACACGAACTTCGAGTTTCGTAGTACCTGCAGCTTTCGTTAGCCAAACTACAAATAAAATAAATTGGAGTGAATGAAAAAAAAATAACACTTTTTTGTCGAAATTGAAGAGGTTTTTTTTCCAGCGATAAAGCTCAACATTTTCAGCTTTATCGCTAAATGTCACGTGACCAGCTTTGAGGTTGGAAACGAGCGTCGAGCGACTGCATGTGGCCCCACCTTAACGGGCCATTGATTGGCGTTGGACGCTAAGAGCTATAATAGCTATCTTTGTAAACGCAACCCATTTATTGACAATCTGTCAAATATGTCAAACTTTGACATTTAATTAAATCCAAATCAATCTCGCTCGACCGAAAATTATCAACTTTTTAGAATTTTCTTCTCAATATGTAGTGAAACTAAAAGTTAAGCTACTGATAAACTACTCTTAAGATGTCTCTAGAACAAACAGCCTGCGATGGTAAGTCCAAAAGTATTTTTTGCAACCAGTTCGGATTAGAATCATTCCATTACTTATATTGTGTTTTGTATCCCGGTTTTAACACTTTTTGTCTCAATACTTATCTATTTTCTGTAAAAGGATGTTTGCTTATATAATTGTTAAATTATGTATATTAGTAAAGATGAACTATGATTCTTGTATTGGTAGCTGACTACGAATTTATCGATTCCTTATCATCATGACTCAAATACATTTACAATATAATATTTACAGACTTGAAAGCTTTCGAGCGCCGGCTGACTGAAGTGATAGCATGTCTGCAGCCAGCAACTACTAGATGGAGAAGTAAGTATATTTTAATCACTGTTTAATGACTAAAGATTTGATAATTTATGAACATTCATATTAGTAAGTGCTGCTTAAGAAGTTTAGTGGGTGGTGAAACCAGAGCCGAATTAAGCGTCGAAGCTGCCTCTAGGTTTATCAAGTTTTAGACAAACTGGACTTCTTTCACTTAGAATGTAATATTTATAGCAACCAAGAACAAAGTTATTTATAGGTAATAAATTATATATTACAGTTATGGGCTTTGGTTAATCCAATTCTGCCAAAACACACTGATATATATATGATACACACTGTCAATGCATGTCTTATCTATAACATTACTTATTTTATAATTTCAGTTCTTCTGGCGGTGGTGTCGGTGTGTACAGCGATTGCTGCGTGGCACTGGCTGACTGATCCTCTCACACCAGTGGTGTCCCTCACACAGTCCCTCTGGAATCATCCATTCTTTGCTTTCACATCAACATTTTTGGGTAATTAATTATTATTTTGCTTAGATGAAATGTTGGTACTGACATTGCTAGCTTTAACCTGTTGAGCGCCCTGTGTGCACACCTGTGCACACAACAGTGTATACAGCATCCTGTGCGTCTGAAGTAGGTCCCAAAAAAAATTTGAATCATGAAATTTTTTGGGCGCTATGGCCACATATATTTTTTTAGAGCCTGGGAGTCCACGAGCTGAGGGGTCAGGGGTGACAGGTGGCAGCAGGCCTTCTATGTAAGGGCACCAAATGATGACTACAGAATTTTTTTATTGAATCAAGTGTTAGCGAGTTATATCAATAAACTAAAACGATTACTTTGCTCACCCAAAACCTAATGCTTTTCAACAAATGTGTGTGCATGCAGCTCCTACACCTACACACTGTAAAATCGCACATACTTAAAATAAATTGCTTGACTATCACCACCACCACTATACCACGTTTCGGACTCAACCAGAGTTCATCATCCCTCAGAGTTACACAACTGTTCACCATGCTACCAGATGTTAGTGTAACAGTTAGTTGGGTTGTTTCGCGGTTGAAACTCTTCAGGAACCCACCCAATTTTTTTTATTTATGCACTAAGCCTCTTGATTCAGATGCAAATACAAACTATGAAATAAATATATGCGTGGAATTCGGTTATCGCGCGCTTTCCCTCGGGAACTGTGCATTTTTCCGGAATAAAAAGAAGCTTGTCTTAGCGTGGCCAATAAACTATCTCGCGTCGAACCGTCGCTTCGTTTCGACTTGAAATAAGGACAAACATACAAACACACACTTTCGCATTTATAATATGAGTGTGGATATTAAACAGCTTATATTTCCGTTGCGCAGTGCTCCTGTTCATGACGGGTGTTCACCGGCGGGTTATAGCGCCGAGCATAATGACGGCGCGCACGCGCGCGGTGCTCAACGATTTCAACATGTCCTGCGACGAGACCGGAAAGCTCATCCTCAAGCCACGCCCCGCCACCAATTAGTGTACATATTAATTAAGAATACATCGCGTTTTCATTTTTAGTTTGTATTTTTTTTTAATTCGCAATGTACTTTTTAGGGCCTGTTTACCACTCATTGATAAATTTTGTAATTACAGATATCTGTGATGCCATCCTTGTTTGCTTTGTCCGGATAAACAGAGATCGCATCACATTTATCTCTCACATAAAATTTATTAATAAGTAGTGAAATATGCCCTTGGTGTCACGAACTGCTAATGTTGTGTTCACACTGGGCCAACAAAGGCCAACGAATATTAATTAAGAGTACCTTCCTACCTCTTGTTTTTAGACTTTTCGGAGTTTTGTTTACTTCTATTCTATTCGGAAAGTTGATATAATCAGGGGTATTATTTTTTATAAATCAAAACACAACACGCAAACACCCAAACGACACACTCGAAGCGCATTTCAGAACGGCATGACGATACGGCCGCCGCAAAGAGTATTAGTAGGTACGATCAGCCAAATAAGTGGTCTACCAATTTTTAAACAAGTTCCTATCAAATTAATATGTCGCTAAAGTCGAACTTTCAAGTTGACAGACACGTCTTTTGCCATTATTGTTTTATGACATGCAAACGATTATCAACTCTAGGGTGGTAGATCACACATTTGGCTGATGGTACCTATAGATAAAGGCCGCCGCGTCCACCCGCTTGCCTGGCCTAACAACAACTGCTTGCCAGCTACGCTGTAACTTTGTTGCTACTCGTATTCCGAGAAATTATCATTATCATAATATTTATCAACACATGGTAAACAGATTTTATTCTTATGTATGGCATACCAACGAAACGTCAATTGATTATTATAATTCATCAAGTGACAGGAAGTATATGCGGACTATTTGTAATTTTACTACATGCTTCTAAATAGCCAATATGATTTAGGCACACGTCCCTAGGATCATAAAAATTGTCCTGCCCAGTGACATTCGCCATCAGTTGAGAATTCAAATAATATATATTTGTTTTTTAACCGATTTGAAAATTTTTTTTTTAGTGCGTCTAGTAATGCTTTCAATTAGGTCCCATAAGCAGCAAATTAGGATCTGATGATCGGATCTTAAGGAAATCGAGGGAACTCTTCAAATATTAAATAAATAAATATTTTTAATATTACTACTCAATAACAAGTATTTCACGGGTTGAATTTTAATTACTTTGACACAGCCTCCTCGTAATGCATATGGTAAAACGGGTGGTGATTGAAGCACCAGGACTCCTCAATAATGAACGTCTCCGCATAGGAAAAAGCAATCGTTCGTAAAAGGTGACGAGCAGTTGATATTAAACTATTGTATCTTATATCATTTACACCAAAAAGCGTTTATGTATAAATATCACGTTTTGGATCATGCGTATGCTAGGATTGTCTAACTACGGGTCATAATCTGTGGCACAAAAAATTAACAACCCAAGCAACAAAACAAAAAATGGAGTGAATGTCTTATTAATTACGTTTTCTAGGAGTTAGAAAACAATTTGATATGGATTTCGAATCCTTCAAAAGTATTAATGGGATTAAATAAAAATTAACCTACATCACATAACATACATTACCTAAGTAAGACCGAAATAAAACAAGGCTTTGTGAGAGTCTATTTATGTTTATTAATCATAACTTTGGTGTGTTTATTATACTACAAATAATTAGTACTACGTATTATACAATTCGCAATAAACAATGTGACTCGAATTCAAACAATGAACAACAATCAAGATAACTACAAGTCGCTTTACCTTTTCCTACGAAAAATTTGCTATAAATTTGTCTAGTGTTAACATTCAATATTACGGATACATGCAGCAAGCCCTGCTACAGTCGCGGCTTTACGTTTGGGCGAACAAAGACAAAATGTATTTACCATTAAACATATACAAATCTCTCTGGACAAGACTAACTTTCAATCAAATCATGTCTCTATGCACTACCTTATTTCAATCAAAGTTTTCACTTCACTAGAGTAAATTTTAGACTCGACGTGGAGTATTCGTTATTGGAATTACTTAAAATGGAATATTCTTTTCGAAAACTTATTCGATTATAAAAATAGTCTATAAAATTATTACTCTGGGCAGTGTAAATTTTGGAATTCGTACCTTATTTTTATATCTAACGGTTCTACATTCCAGCATCCCGCATTACCACGCTGCAAAAGTAAACTTTATTAGCTCTATTTTTGATGCAAGTCGCGCCCCGGAAAAGGACTGACGCGCCGAAGCCTAGTCAGTCTGGAGCGACGCGGGCATCGTGCACTAGCAGAATTACAATAAAATCTACCTTTCCACAACACTTTATAATTCATCTCGATCAATTCCTAACAGTAAATGCAATTAAAGTATCACTTACATTCGACTTTGCAAGCAACAGTCACAGTATTATTAAAGTTTTACACATCCCAACAATGTTAGTCATTATTCATTAATGAGTAATAAAGATTGTGCTCACTGTGCGAAGAAGGTTTCGATAACTATTAATCTATGTTCAATATAATTACGATAGTAATCCTTCGCTGGGCACCGACGCCTCAGCTGCTGAGGCATTGATATCGTGCGGTCAAGAACCAAGCCGAAGGATCCTACCCACATAAAATATACAATAAGAATTCGTGCCAAGTGTCACCACTACACTTACATTCGATAAATTTACCGTAAATTATGGTTTAAATTTTCAATGAGATCTTAAGAAGAAAGGTAAACAATATGTTTAATACAGGACAGAAATTCACAACTCACGAAATGTGGTTTTGAGCATTTAACAGCGGCTTTTATATTTTAAAATATGTATAAACGTTTAACTTACGACAATAGTATGAAAGGAAAACATAGAGTAAATATTCTTAATAATTATAATGAGTTGTAAACAACTAGGCATATGTTACTTATGTTACGTTTTTTTTACATAATTATCAATGGTGAAACACATTATAAAAATTCCATTTAAATTTACTATGATAGATAACGTCAAGGCAGTGGTATATGCATAAATTTAACATTGTTAACACGATGTACTTAACATCTATATTAATTTAAGAAAGGCATTTCCTGACCAATACAATAATTAATTTAATTTGTTCGAATATAGGGCTCGGGGTTAGGAGATATTCATAATAATTCCATAATATTAGTTTTACGTTCATTTATATAAATACTAAAGGTAGCACTTAAAAATAAATTACGTTAGTAAATCTATAAAATGCCATGAATATTATGCGACGGAAATTGTCAACTTGTGAGAGTGAATACTTCAGTCTTTAAGAAAACCGAAAAGTCGAATATTAATTAATGATTATACTTGTTTAAAAGCGATTGATAACAAATTATTGATAATAAAAGATTTCATGATACAATAACAGAAGTTGATAAGTAAGTTGGCTTCAATAGTTTTCTTTGCATCAACAACAAATTATGACTCATTAGGGGCTTACAATAGTAATAAATATTGCACACTTAAATGTGGTAACGAATTCTTACAAAAGTAATTCCAAGGCATCGTACAGGGTTAGTTTAGATAAGTAGAATACAACGTAAATATAAATAATACTTCATTCTTAATTATCTACATATTCAATTAGTTTCTAAGTTAAGGTTGTTAAAAGCTGATTTACAAGATTGCCTCTGACTGCTTTAATTATTTGTGACGGTACAACGTATGTAACCTTGCATGTACTGGGGAAAAAGGGGTAAGATTTCTCGAGAATTCATTCCATAGGCGTATTTGCTTTTAAAGCATCGTGCTAACCTATGAAACTGACTGCCTAATATTATCAAGTTTATGTACATGTTTCAAAAATATCCCTCAGAGTGTATTCGACGACATAGCTATCTAATTCATACCTTTAACTATTTTGTAGTCACAGTATGATAGAATGGTCTGAGACTTCATTTCGAGTTTCAGACAACTTTTGATTCGGGATTTAGTTCGTAGTGGTTTGATTTAGTCGTGTGTGCATAGCCTTAGAAGTGAATCGAAATGATTACAGTTACATATGATCACCGGATTATCGGATCGTTTGTTATAAAATTGGTGTCAATACACAAAACCTAATTGTTTAATCTAACGTGGTTAGCTATAGTGGTCATGGATGTTTCGATTCGCATCCTCTTACTAGATAAAAACTTCAATTGTATGCATTATTTAAGTGCACGGAGAACCACACCAAAACCACTGCAGTTGTAACTTAAATTTGAGCCTCAATCCTAAATAAGAGGCGTTGCAATGTCCTAAGTATTTTTGGTCGGCTCGTCGCCCGACTGTCAATCAACTAGACTACAGCAACCTAAATGCGCGCCGTTGAGAAATCCCCTAGTTTTATTGTCAATTCATTCCCCACAGCAACATGCAAGGCTGGAATGCTGACCTCACGCCGCTAGCAGGGTCCTGATGTTTTTGGGAGTCGTCGGGTTGTTGAGGTGTTTGGTGGTATATCGGAGGGCGTTGAGGAGGGGTTCCGCTTTCGCCGGCGTCTGCTGCTGTAGGAACTTGACGCAGCCCTTCACGTCCACGGACGAAGAGCGACAGAACGCGCCTGATGGATGGACCCAGTCGTACAGAATGATCAAACCTACCATCACGCGTAGCACGAGCAGCGAGGTTTCCTCGCGGCTGAACTGCGCTACTAACTTCCTGAAATTGAGAAAATATTATTTTTAAGTTTATGTGAATATGCTTGTAGAATAATAATATTACCAATAAAGGAGTATTAGTACTCGTATGTGTGTTGATGGATTGATGGGCGGAATAGTAGACGCGACGGTTTGTTTTCGATGTTTGTAGGTATAATATTTGCTGTCGTCATTGCAGCGGGAAATTATAATAGAAACAAAGGATCGTATTCAGTCACACACTCAGATTCAGATGGCGGTCTTACACAGGCACTTAGAGTTGTCACTGTTGTCACAAGTTTTATTATATTTTTATCCTACCGAACTGTACTGACTGACACTATAATATTAGTAAATATAAATGTGAAAGTTTAGTTTAGTTACTACTTCACTCTAAAGCAACTGGAAGGATTTGAATGAAACTTGGATTAATAATATAATATTTTTTATCTACACCCATATAGTAAATCCTCAATTATGCGTTCAAAAACCATAGGTAATGACCAGCATTACGACATTGGATTCTATTATGAACACGGCTGTATCGTAATGGTCATTACGACGAGCAGCAGCACGTCGCGCGCGCAGCTCGTGGGGCAGACATACCTACCTAGTTCTCGTTAGTGTTAATGCAGGTCATTCTCAATGGTTCTTGAACACATGATAGAGGATTTAATATATGGATATAGATAAAATATTGTATGCAACTGTACGTAATTAGGGCTTAAAACACTCATGTGACCCTATTATGAAACTCGGCTACGCCTCGTTTCATAAACCCACACTCGTGTCTTAAGGACCCCTATTACGATACAGTTGCATAAAATACTATTGATAGAAACTTTAGCGAATTACTAATTCTATGATGATTAAGCCGTGGGCACAAGCTATTAGATGCATAAATGTAGATTGCAACGAGCCACGAATGATACGCAAATTTGAAAATCCTAACTTGGGAGTCAGGACGCGCTGTTATAAAGGAACAGAATCCCTTGTGACATTACAGAACAAATGAGGAGTATCCCTTCCAATAGTTTTATTTTTATAGCCCAGTATTGCCCCAGTGGACCCGATAGCTGTGGACTGGTTCACTGTACATCAAAACGAGTAACGTTGCATCTTGCCTCAAAATTGCGTCAATACTAGTGTAATAAATTGCTTTCAGGTCAAGCTATGTTTACCGTTTACGCCACGCAGAAGTTTACAGCACAATAAAACTATGTACTTTTCTGGATTCGGGTCATCGCATCCCATACGTGAAGCAAGCGGAAAACTAAATAGATAAGCTACATTAAATTTGTAACGCAACTAGCATTTATATACCAAAGGTGGTAGGTGGTGGTATTTACCTAGAGGAAACTCGTAATGAGATCAACAATAATGATACGTGCTGGAATAGATCTGACAATGGACAGTGTTGCTACTATTGGCCGGTCCCTAAATTGAATTAGAAACGCGCAGTTTAATAATAGGTCGTAAAGCCGTGACACAAATAAGGTTTTCTTAATAACCGGGTCAATTCGTGTCTTTATTAAATTTGAGTTTGTAACACGAATCGCACATAAAATTGGATTTTAACTATCAATGTTGTAGATGGTTACTTTTTAATACACAATTCTTGTTAACAAGGTAAGGAACGATAACGTTTTGCACGGAGCATTATGTTTTTCTTAATACCAATGTAAACCAAAATACAGTGCTGAATTTTCTTCTATAATAGAGAAGAAAATTTTGAGATGAATCGTTTTAGATATTTATTTCCTTCAATGAGCAAGCGAACATATTATCCATGTAAGTTGATATTATGTCTACCTAACTATAGGTACTTGGTTTTCAACAAGTAAGTAGCTTCTTTATCAGAAAATTAGTAAACCTGCGCTTCGCTTTAAAGTATTAGCAGACCACCGAAACCTACGTCTGATGAGGCATTGTTATTCACAACGTACGATCGCATTGTCACTTTCAATAGTCGTTGATACAGCTCGCCGCGCAAGGAAGCAGGCAATCACGCGTTGTGCGACGGACGTGACAGAAACTGCGAAAATACGACCGTTCATTTGATATTTGATAATGATAAGCCGGTAGGGTGTTGGCTATACGGACAGGACGCCAAAGTGGGATGGTATGCGAGGTACCTCCTAAAGATACTTTGACAATTGAATAATTTGAATATGAGCATCTGTTTTGGCCAGTTTCAGAAGGATCAGAGTTACGAGGGCAATGTATAGTTTACATTATATCTGCCAGTTTTTTATTCAAAGAGGTACATAAGAGTACAATTGCGCCGAGACTAAACAAATGATTAAGTCATGTATAATGGGCAACAGGACGCCTGGCTATTCAAAACGTACTTCCCAGGAACTGATGTCACTCTCTATGTAAAAATAAAATCGTGGATTTAATCATGATAACATTTAAATGGCTGAGTCACTTTTCGGCAGTTCAAATATACACGCCAATTCGGGGATTTTTTCAGGATATTTATAAGTTTCGAAGGAAATCTAAAGACATGTTCGCGGTACGATCGTGCGAATAAGTAATGAGTCACCTTCAAAAATAAGGCATTGCAACCAAATCAGACCCGATAAATCGGTATAGATTTAGGCGATCCTTGATCACAGATACTGATACTATACGTCACTCGTTTTGGTAATAGTTCTAAAGGTCGATAAGATATCTAGACTGAGTACTAACAGATAAATATTTAGGGAACCTTCAGTGTCCAAGTAATCTAAGTTATTGCTTAGGTTTATCAAGACAATTTCGTACCAAGTAAATAAGTTTTATGTATGATAGAGGATCAAATAATAAACTTGATTGCTTCCGAGTACATTCATTCCTTAGATGAAGAGGGGATGTAAAACATCGAGTTAAAACGCGATATTTCATTATTCAAATTGACATCAGTCGATGATCAATAGTCGGTCATTAGTTCAGGATGGATGGGCTTCCCTCATTGGATGGACGAAGTCGTCGGTAGAGTGCAACGACAAATAGAAGAAATTAAATTAGGGCAATCCTAACCTATCACAATTTTGTTTGAAATCTCTAAGTTCCTTTTTCATCAGTTTTCGGCTCGTACTGTCGCACAGCGTGACCTTTAAAATGCACTTGCAGGGCGGTTTTCGGCAGAACCGGCCTACATCGGCCGACTAACGAAGTGACAGTTGAATTATTATAATTTATTTGTGTTAAAGATAGCGGTTCGCTGGGCAGCGTATCGATATCGCGAGCGAGCGCGGCGCGAAATACGATCCCCCCGATGTAATAAATACGCCCTTGTCGCTCGCAATAAGTGCTTACAGTCGAGCTTGCTTGTATAGGCTTAGATGGCTTTGTATGCAGTTAGGAAATCTGGTTTGGCGGAGAAACTTGAGATTTATGTGCCATTGTTTTAGGAGCTGGTTTGTGCAGAGGTTGGAGGCCGGTAAATGAACAAGGTACGGAGCCGTATCAATAGCCCGAGTGGGCGTCAATTGGATGTAAATGTGTAACTGGCCAGTGACCTCAACATCCGCGTCCTAACCTGACCGAGACCTAAAACAATTTGAAATTACATACATACGAGTATACGACGCCTGTATCCCATTAGGTAGAGAATACAGAATGCCCAACACTACGATACTTACACACCTCTTTCGCTTCACTTACACTCATGCATTTTTTCATACAAAGCTTGTCGGTTACGGTAGTTCTGACCTGGCGTTTCCAAGTTTGAAATGAATCGAATAGAATGCCTAATGGTTAATCAAGTAATGGTTTTTAGATATTATCGAGGCTTCTCACAGCCATACCACTCTGACTGCTCTCACAGTTAATAAGAATTAAGACACTTACGGATTTTCCAACATCCTCAAGCACACTTTGGCCATCGTGCTTAACGTTTCCGTAGTGTTCTCCAAGTCTTGTTGATTGTCGTTGACGAACTGGCTGGTGGCTTCAGATAGTACTTTGAGCATGGGGGTCGCTTGGGCGTAGAACAACGACATTCTGTTGGCGACTTCAGCCCCGATGTGAGCCTCGTCTGCGGGAATGTCGGGGTTGATGAGACCCCCGCGAGACACGCTGCGCCGGTAGTAACTGAAGTCATTTTGGATCGCAGGCGTTTTCATCTGGAATAGAATAGTTGGTTAGTACTTAGAATGAAAGTTTTAGTTTAACCTCAACATTAGAGAATGAGAACCGTAAGCTTATTTGGTTGACGATGATTCACGGGTCAGTTCGAAATGGTTTGTTAAAATAGTTCCTTAATTGATCAAGCTGCGATAACTGATTAAGTGGCAAGCCCTTAACCCAAAGATCATGGTTTTGTCAGACAAGTAGACACTAGAAGTAAACTAATTATATATATGGTTCGTAAAAAGTTTACCTTGAAAATGAATACACCATACTGTAGCTAAGAAAATCTGGTTCTGACTGTCCTCACTTACATCGCAAAGTGGTATATCGTTTTCCGATGCTCGTTGAGTTTACGGGGTTTATAGAGCATGTGTTCCTCTTCAAACAGTCTAGTAGGAAAATAACGGATAATATAGTCGGTAGGTACCTACTTGTAATAAATGTGAAATTGTACGATAAGACCTTTACTGTGGAGTGGGCGGGCGTCATGTTGGTGGTTTGATTGATCGATATAATCATGTATGGAGCAGTTTGTTAAGACTTTTATTCATGCAAACAAGGGAAATATTGAAAGTGAATTTCTATTGTGTAAAGCGTGTCACACACGCGCAGTTGCAATAATATTCTATCTGCGTATAAAACTTAATTATCTGAAACTATCACACACTATCCAGATACGATAATATCGACCGCTTACTTTCTCAACCTCTTATCTACCCGAATTGTATACAACAAATTGACACTCATCGTACTTAACATAAAGATGATTCTGAAGCAATTTAATGTAGCCAGATACAATGTTGAGAAAGTAAGCGGTCGAATACGAGATGACACATCACTCTAACTTTCCGTAGAATGAGAACAGAGGCGATGATGTGCAAAATATATGTATAAATATATGTTTTTGTTGTTAGTTTATTTCTGATATAAATAAATATAAATATAAATATCACGGGACAATTCACACCAATTAACCTAGTCCCAAAGTAAGCTTAGCAAAGCTTGTGTTATGGGTACTAAGCAACGGATAAATATAATTATATAGATAGATACATACTTAAATACATATTAAACACGCAAGACCCGAGAACAAACATTCGTATTTTTCATACAAATATCTGCCCCGACACGGGAATCGAACCCGGGACCTCAAGCTTCGTAGTCAGGTTCTCTAACCACTAGGCCATCTGGTATATTACATACATATATCTATTTCAGCCCCAATAATACCTAATTAGCTCCTTTCAATCTTAATTAGAATTCGTAATAACTTAGGACCAGTCATGAAAACTTGGAAGTTAACACTCAAGACCCTGAAAATGTTAAATATGCGTTGTTGAGTGAGTCAAAGTGAACGTAAGCACGTAGAGTTTCCGCCAAAAGAAAATCACCAAAAAATAACCTTAACGAATATCGTAAATCCAAGGGATAATGGATGAAAAGCGTGACACAGTCATGCAAGGTCGCCCCAAGGTCGACTTTCTGTTGTGCTGAATTACCTGATGATAGTTAAGACTGTCTTAGAGGTTTGATGAGTAATAGCTAGGTGACTCGCGATCGCAACGCGAATTAGGTAGGTACACCAACGTTGACTGTTGGCCTTTTAGAGAGGCTCAGAGTCACGCAACGAGCTATGGAGAGAGCTATGCTAGGAGTTTCTTTGCGCGATAGAATCTGGAATACGGAAATTCGTCGAAGAACTAAAGTCACCGACATAGCTGGAAAAATATGCAAGTTGAAGTGGCAATGGGCGGGCCACATCGCTCGAAGAACAGATAACCGTTAGGGAAGAAAAGTCCTCGAATGGCGACCACGAACCGGAAGACGAAGCGTTGGCAGGCCTCCCACCAGGTGGACTGACGACATAGTGAGAGTTGCGGGAAACCGGTGGATGCAAGTGGCGAGTTGTCCTTCATTGTGGCGTTCTAAGGGGGAGGCCTTTGTTCAGCAGTGGACGTCTTCCGGCTGATGTTGATGATGATGATGACCACCGTTACACCGACTTCTAGTTTCAGTATAGAAAATAATATGTACAGATCAGGTGAATAATGTTTTACCATCGTTTTTTGTCGGAAAGTTTCCTATTTATTTATCTTGCTTTCTCAACTAGCTTACTGAAGTTTACTGAAGCTATAACAGACGACCAGATGGCCTAGTGGTTAGAGAACCTGACTACGAAGCTTGAGGTCCCGGGTTCGATTCCCGTGTCAGGGCAGATATTTGCATGAAAAATACGAATGTTTGTTCTCGGGTCTTGGGTGTTTAATATGCATTTAAGTATGTGTCTATTTGTATAATTATATTTATCCGTTGCTTAGTACCCATAACACAAGCTTTGCTAAGCTTACTTTGGGACTAGGTCAATTGGTGTGAATTGTCCCGTGATATTTATATTTATAACAAAATCTGCTTTCCGACAAAATACGATGGCAAAACATTCAGAAAATCTGTACCTACACTTATGTTGGTAAAATAATAATTTTGGGTAAATACTGTAAATAAATAACCCAACCAATTTAGAAAAGTTGAAAATCTTCGACGTTGTCATTTCAAAGTTTAATATCTCAAAAACAGCTGAAGAGATTTTTACAAAAAGAACTACCGCAAGAAAGTTTCATCATCATCAACGTCCCAATGCTGGGCAAAGGCCTCCTCTCAGAATGAGAGGGCTTGGGCGTAGTTCCCACGCGAGCCCAGTGCGGATTGGGAACTTCACACACACCATTGAATTGCTTCGCAGGTTTGTGCAGGTTTCCTCACGATGTTTTCTTTCACCGTAAAGCTCGTGGTAAATTTCAAATATAATTCCGCACATGAATTGCGAAAAACTCAGAGGTGCGAGCCGAAAGAAAGATTTTCACTTAAAAAAAAAACTGCATCAAAGTCGGTTCATCCATTTGAAAGCTATGAGTACGTAACAACAGACGGACAGACATTGGCGTCGAACTTATAACATGCGTCGGGGGTTAAAAATAAAAAGACAAGAAGGATCTCGTGCCAGCAATGGTAGATGTTTTAACCTTTTTAACACCGATGCCTGCAATAGCGCCTAATCAAAGCCTCAGGCTTAAAGACACATTGACAAAGGACCACGAATCAAACCGAAACATGGCGAGCATATAATATAAAATACGTGAGTAATTCGTTCAATTTATTTCCGCACGAAGAGCCATTTATTCCGATTTCTATAAAAAAAACAATAGCCTATGAGACAACTATTATTTGTTTCCATTCCAAAAGCATCTCTATAATAAAATGACATCGACGTTCTTTGTCCCTCCCTATGCACACAAGAGTTAATTGAATTGGAGAGATATTTATAAACCAGTGTTTATAACACTGCTTTTGAGCGAAAAGAAAATACTAACAAGTAGGGAGTGCACTAGTGATTGTTCGATTTACTTTATTCTCAATACTCTTGAAAAACAAAGAGATAATAACATTTGTTTTTAATTACAAATCCCAGACTTTGGCTAATTCGTTGCTTAAGGATGAAGCTACACGAGCGTAATTTTTTGAGCCGTTAGTCGCGTATTTTCGGTCAAGTAATTTTGACTTCATACAAAATTTATACTTACTTGTGTACAACTCATTTTGAGTCGCCGTGTGGCACAAATTAGACTTTTGTGTAAAATCGAATGCAGCAGAAATTACGCGATGCAATCAAAAAAACTACGCTCGTCTGGCTTCACCCTAAAATCCTAAATTAACGTCAATCTACCATTTTATCGTTAATTTAGTTTCAAACGATATTTAAACAGTATGAATCAGGGAGCAACAACCCTCCAAGGTTGGGGTCAACAGAGCTCCGCAACTGATTGAATTACTAATATTACTATCACTGACAAATGCTCCAATGATCTAATATATCGTCAGTCCTTTGTTATATTTACATAACATCAATCACTCGCATGTGATCTATTTACGGACACTAAACACTCGGTATAATAACGGCCTTTCGTAGTTTCTGTTGTCGTTCATTTGCGAATTGTCTGTATATTTTATTTATTTTGTATTGAGATGCTGTTATGTATGTGAAATAGTGTTGATTGAAATTTATGAATTGTAAACAATAAATACTTTGACATACGATGAAATGGCGAGCCGTGTAGTAAATGTTATTGATTAATTTGACATCTTTGGACATGACTAAATTTATTTATCAAAGAGACTGTGTCGGAGGCGAACATAGACAATTCACTCGTTGTCAGTTTAGTATAGTTTACAATTACATATAAGTGGTAATTTTATTCGTGTCTTACTTTGGGTATGACCAATGCTAAGGGTAGATATTAAGGGTAAAGCAATATTTTTTTAATTATTGCGCATAAATAAATGGCAAAAAATATTTGCGTATGTAGGTATGTATACGAATAAGTCGCTGGCAATAGTTAGAGGTGCTAATAAGATCTTATCTCACACGGGAAATAAGAAATAGACGGAAGAGGGATTAGATTGCTAATGCCATGTAGATAATCGTGAAGAACATAGGGTTGCGGGAACAAGTAGGTGTTACAAAACATTTAAGACAAAATTTTAATTTATTATTATTTATAACAAACAAACGAATAAACATATATATCACGCCTGTATTCCCAGATGGGGTAAGGCAGAGCACACGAAACGTTACCGCTTCGAAGCCACTTTTAGCAATTTTAGGTTTAAAGTTTGACAAAAACGGTACAATAGTGACAGGTTGCTAGCCTGTCGCCTACGGTATACCTTAACCCTGTATTATAACCTAATCACCTACTATATAATTTATAGTCAAGCAAAAATACGTAAATGAGAAATATAACTTGGCACACAAGGATAAAGGTAATAAAATAACATAATACAGTTGTTTGTCGAGAACAATTACTAGATAACAATAAATAATACATCTTCAGTACAAACACTTGACATTATTCTAAGTAGAATCTACTTCCTTAAATTTTCAGGTGGCATGTTGTTGCAAGATATTCTGTTTACGTTTCAAAAATGAGCGTAATAAATAAACGAAACCTCTTACCTTTTGTTTCTTAACTGTCGCCTCTTTTATGTGCAGAGTATAGCAAATTGAAAATAAACAGTTTGTTTTTGTTTGATCTTTTTTTACGTCTGTTTTCTAAGCAGCTTCTATGATTGACTAGCTAGAGAGAATGCAAAGTTTATATTCTACGACATTATATGCAATAGAAAAACAAGAGTGCAGATAGAATTTTAGCCAACGACTTTACTAGTCGGTGGAACCTGATGTCCAGACATGAAGACATTTAAGTTTACACGGATCCACGCACGGTGAACTACAAAAATCTTACTTTACTTTCAGAATTCTACATGCCATCTCCACACAAATTAAAAAGAAGATACGCAATAGCTCCAACATTCCCAGCTCCAGCCAAGTGCGAAGACAATGGAAATCCGGGTCAGTCCATCCCGTCCCCGGCTAAGACTCCGGAGCTTTGTTTTAATCCTCGGGCTGGTCTCAATGCACTTTCGGCCCACGAATATCATAAGTAGTAGAAGTAGAAAAAGCATCGTCAACGTTATTGAGTGCGATTTTTGTCCTTGCCAGTCCAGAATATATTGAATTTAATGAAATAGTTTTTAATTATCGCGACCCGGTTCCTATAATCCTTAATAAAGTTCAGGGCAGGTTACGGGGTTATTGTTTCACAATAGAGTTACTTCAGAAAGTGCCTATCTTGAGTAGCTAATACTTTACTAGTTAGAATGACATTTATTTTCATTATGAACATTAACGTCGGTAAAACAGCAATACCGCGTAACTAGCAGTTAATTTTTTAAGTCTTAAAAAAGAAAGTTTTAATTTTTTAAATTCATTTATTTGCAATAAGTGTTGGTTATGATGGTCTTAAATTTTCTTCATAGGTACATACAGAAATTCTGCTTCTATTTAACCTGATTGCTATTCAATTCCTGCCTTATCTGTTACGATCTATTTACCTACTTCATGCCTAAGTTTTCTCATTTTGATTTCTTCAAAAAATTCTGTCCAAAGTCAAGCTGGCAAAAAAAACGCAGGCTAAAGAAAATACTAAAATGCTTGTCACATACGACACATAGATACTTGTCATATATTGATAGCTTGCACGTTTTAGTTAGCGCACGTACGTCAATTTGTATGTATGTACATATGAGATAAGCTTACGGCATCTTACGGGCTACAGACAGACAGGCATGTGTATTCTGGGCTGTACGAAGCGGACAGTGTTGAATCCGTGAATAGGATAGTCATAGTCATGTAGTGAATTTAATGGACGCGTTGAAGCGTGTTTGAATTGCACGTTAGATACATTAGTTACTTCAACATGAAGTGAACTCATTCGAAACAGGTCAGCATGATGAAGTCTTCTAAAACTATGAGTATGGAACGTATGCCTGCGTTTTTTTTAAGGAAAATGACGAGATTTAAAATCAGAACCTTAATGTCAATTCATATTGTTCTTTTCTTCTTTACCTACCCCCTCCGTATGTTTAGCAAGACATGCAAGGTTTGTACACAGTTGGCAGAGGGCTATATTCTAGGTTGTCTTTGCATTCTGGTTCCACTTGTTTTTTTTTCAGATATTTGGCCATGTCACTGCCAGCAGTGGCCCCTTCGGCCAAACATAATGAACTAATTTAAATAATTTATTGAAGCTTGATGCAATGACGTTAATCTAGAAGTTTATGCGCTTTTGCCTAACGCTTCAGCTATGTACGAACATTAACTAGGGCTGATGGTGCATTTTAGTCGAGTCCAAAATAATTAAGTCGCCGTAACGAAGGAAAACACTTAGCGATGGAGAAAACCTGTCAACTTACATTTACACAATTACTCACTGTTTTTACTTTTATTGTACCAATTCGTTGAGAATTTTCTCAACAACGATTTGTTTTTCGAGGCGTGAAGTAGATCGTAACAGATGAGATAAGGTAGGAATTGAATAGAAATCAGGTTAAATAGAAGCACAATTTCTATATGTACGTATATACAAAACATAAATTATCAATGTTGGGGTTTGTGCTAATCCGCATAGCATAGGTACCTATCATTGGATAATTCCGCGTATCTGACAAATTTAAACATTTCCAATTTGTACCCTAAATTCTTTGAAATAGACTAAATATTAAATAAATAAAAACTAGTGCAGATATGCGGTATTTTACGTATGGTAGTTAAGCGGATTTTGCACTATCCTCGACGATAATCGATTCTAATTCACGTTTCGTTATTGTTTACTCGCAATGATGATCACACCTTATCCATTATTATTGCTATTATTTGACGTAGTCGTCATCTCTCGCAAAAAATGCTTACAATTATGTCACTAAACATAGCGTTATTCAATTAGAACTACTTATCTCTTTCTATCATCAACTTTCAGAAAGAACGATGAAGGCGATTGTGATATGTTTACCTATAATAAATAAGACAATGAGTATAGTGGTAGTAGTTTTATTGTCTAACTCGCGTACGTTTTCAATAACATTCGTCCTTTCTTTCTCTGGTGTAAAATGGCGGAAGAAAGAGACTGAGACATTAAATGCCTAGGCAAAATAGTGAAATATCTTACCTTGTATTCGTCGAATTTGAGCACGAACTCAAGTATCTCCGCAAACTGCTTGACTAGCGCCTGCTGTTGCTCCAGATGCTGTGTTGGGCTCATCGCACCGCCGACCAACGAGCCTAGCAGTCGGGGCACCACCTGTAAACAACACCAATGATATTAGAAGGAAATAATCACCGTCCGATTTGGAGTTTCTTTGTACGCAGGACTTGTGAATGGGCGCGATCTCTTTGATTGGCGGATGTTTGTCGCTCAATAGGTCCCCTTTATACCAGTACAATTAGTTAGTTATGGCTAGTTGTTTAGTAGGTCCGTGTCTGTATTAGAAACATTAATTTTCTTATGAAATATTTACACAGGTAGGTAGAGGTGGCATCAACATCAAAAACATCACAGGACACTCCAATGTATAGGTACGTAATGTATCGGATGGCCTAATGACATAATTTTTTAATTTTCATATTTTTAAGCCAGGATTTTTTTAGCAAACCCACTCGCGATTTATATTTTATCTCGCCATATTATTTGAACAGAAGGGCGCAGGTCGCTGTTAATCGCATTCTCTACTATAAAGTTTCTTAATCAATTTACACGTAGGTGGACATCACATTATTGAACATACATAAGTGCAAACAGTGTAAAGTTTCAGAGCGCATGTGGGCGGAGTTAAGTATTGTCTGACCCAGGATCTTAAAGCAGCGCTGACCTTAATTTGCCACGGATGAGTAGGTGTCAAGGATGTTAAAATAAGTGGTGAAGGTCGGCTGGAGCAGACCGATAGGGGTGATTCAGGCGATTGCGTCCAAGACGTGTGTGTCACACAATGCGCATTTGCGCAGCGTACTTTTTTGCAAGCTTTTATTTAGTTAGCTCTTTTTTGGGTCAAATATTGCAAGTATATGTTGATTCACTTCCATTGGTCGGATTGACGTGAAGTTATATAAGTTCAGTGAATTGGCGTGCAGGTCGATTCCAGGGTAGTCAGTTGGTAGTTTGCGCAGCACCAACGCGCCACCAACACTAGCGCTTTAGCCATAGGGTGCCAATAAATTAATCTGGTGGCCCGGCCAAGATGGTCTTCCGTAGGAAGGAACCTTCAACGGTTAATGGCATTGACTTGAAATTTGGTAAGGAAATGTAGTTTGCATGAAAATGCAAGTACTTACAGCCAACAAAAAGTACAGTTAGCAAAAAACTTGTATTAAGAATGATTTTTTTAACAAAAATTTATTTAAATTATCTATCATCCCGAAAAGTTGTGGTTGTGGTAAACTATAAATATAATAAATACATAGGTACGCTCGAAAAACACAACCCTCCTTCGGGCAGTCGGGTAAAAATCGAGGTTTGTTTACTTTACGATCGAGGCTTACTTATTCCAGTCGATATAGTTATATATTAATTTATGAAGGTAATTTTAATATAAATTTATGTGGCAAAGGTAAGACTATATTTGGTTTTCTTGTTATGAGTGGTTGAGGGTTTTCATTCTGAACGTGTAGTCAGTTGAGCAACAGTTTAATTGAGTTTTATCAACTTCAAACACCTTTCAAACTCCTTAGGAGTAAGGAGTATAGGTAAAATTTCAATTTAAACTTTTCTAGATCGCACGATCTAGTAAAGTACTTTGATAAACTAGTAATAAATCGATAGGGTCATTTTCGTGTACAGATGTCCTTTTATTTTATTTTTTTCACTTTTAGAAAAAATATGGCTTTTCCTACTCACAATCGAGAGCACAATCGATTCCGATAGTTTAAAAAAATGTCCCCATTTTTTCATACTTACAAAATTTTATGAGTCAGTTGTGTGTGTTACGCCCATACTAAGTGTATGAAAAAAACGTAACAAAACTGTTATTTTTTGGGATTTTTTTAAAAATTATCGGAATCGATTGTGCTCTTGATTCTGAGTAGGAAAAGCCATATTTTTTCTAAAAGTGAAAAAAATAAAATAAAAGGACATCTGTACACGAAAATGACCATAGTGCCGTGGTAAATTTGCAGACGCTTCAAAAATGGGTAGGTACTAATATACATAAAACTGTGATAAAAGTGCAAAATAGTGAAGGTGATATGTTTTTCTGTATCACAAAGGCAAATTCACGTGATGTTACTTTTACATAAGACAGAAGCTTAAGTGTTTGTAAACGTTTGGGTAGGTAATATAAGCAAATTTCAATTATCACGTTAGTAGTTCACATTTAATCTACAAATCCACGTGAATAAGTAGTTGGCTTCTCAAGACTTGCAGACAGATGTAACAGTAAGTGAAGTTAGAAGGATATTAATGGAGATATAATGAGATCCACCCCCGAAGTTTGCCCCGAGACGCTAATAAAGAACTACTGCCTCGCCTATTGATGCCTCTTTGCAAAGATTAGTTGACTGGAAGTTTCCCGAATTACTACGCATTTACATAAAAATACCCTCAAAGAGAAAGTACATTAATAATTCAGTTGGTATTTCGTTAATTCTCAATACGCTACACTTTGTAATTAATTGACCTATTAACCTAATAATATTATTAAAGGCCTAATCCCAACATTAAACAATTAGCTTTTTATTATAGAAACAGACCAGTGAAATCGGGCTCCATTGTGGAACGTTTATAAACAATGTCAGGAAGCAATTGTAATTTAGTCGGTTAGGCTCCACGCACATACCCTGATTCTGGGCCATTCTGGAATTTTTCGATCGTGCCTATTCACTCTTGTTAATAAGGAAAAACCATATGCGAGTAGGAGCTGGGCGATTCAATTCGCCTGCATTGTTGTCCACAGATTCGGAATAGGGATTGGCAATCGTGGGTACGGTACTAACGAATCGAATGTCGGCAATTATGCCTATTCCCTCGGTCCTGTTTCGTAATGGGTCAAACGGCGGTATCCTTTATCGAGAATTTATATTTTCCTGGTATTGACGTAACTGTTATTGCTTGTACAAGGGGTTTCATGTTTAGAAACACTCAATTACGAGCTCATGTTGTATTACACTTCTCCCTTCTCTACGGCATCTTCGCACCAGGATGGCACCCTAGCGTGCCTCCTTAGGAGTTCTGCTAATTTGAAGTACAAGTTGGCAGTAACAAGTCACCCTTGACATGGTTTTGCTTTCATAAAAAATAATTAAGGTTAGGACTCCAACAAGTGAAGGTCCGACCCGACGTTGTATAAGTATGGAATAGGCTACATAATTAATAGTTGGCTTCCGGTACTCTGACAGTGTTATGAAAATGAATTCGGTTCGAATTAAGCGAACCGTGAGTCACGCTAAGCGGTTTGTATAAACTATAAAGTAAGGTATCGCCCTGATGTTGGCCTCAAGACCTATTTCTTTGAAGGGCGAAATGACATAAATAATGCTTCGGTACTGATTCACTGAGAGCTTGGTGAACCGAGCCACCAATGGAAAGGGAGGCGATCTCGCGAAGAGTTCATAATGAATATTGTTTTTGGCAAAGTGTTGTGTGTGTGTGTGTGTGTGTTTGTTTGGCGTACTGGTCCAAGATAAATGATTTTTTATTGTGTTGTCAAGGTATGTACGTGAGTAAGAGTGGATGAATAACGTTTTATTTTGTCGAATGTAAGCAACGCATAATGCCACCTCCACATGCTTGGCAAACAAGGGCAAACAGCGATCACCAAACAACGAACACGAACGCCTGGATAGTGTTCGCCTGTGTTTGCCTGTTTTTGTTCGTGTTTGCCAGTGATCGCGTCGGTGTCGGTTTTTGTGTACAAATCAAAGGGTATTCGACAAACGTGTTTGCGATGTATCCAAACCTTTTACAATTTCTGTGAATTTTGATAATCCACCAACGTCTTGGTTTCTTTCTTTTTCGTTTAATTTCATTTTGCTTTCTTTATAATAAAAATAGGTAAACCCGAAAGTAATCGCTGCCACAACGAGCTCGTCGTCCGCCATGTTTGCCAATCCGGCTATGTTCGCCAAACCTGGGGATGCCGTGTTTGTGTTGGGTGATTGTGGTCAGTGCTTGGCAAGTGTTTGGTATTTGTGGCAAACACCAAGCATGTGGAGGCGGCATCAGGGTTATTCGAAAACTGTAAACACGGAACTGGCTGGACTAACTGACCGTAGTCAATCGACGATAACTTTAACTGAGCATATGCTAATATCTAGACATGAATAATGCGTTAATTTGCGATCTTCTAGAAATTATGTGCGACTCGATAAATGTTTAATTTATCGCCTAACAGTTATTTACATCGCTGTTTATTTTAATCACTAGTAGTTAGTCATTTCCTTATAAAAGTTTGTTAGAGCCGTTCAATTTATTGTTGTTTTTTGTATATCGAACCGCATGTGTCACACGCATCATAATGGAATAGCCCAAAAAGGTAAATAATTAAATTCAGAGCAGAGTTTAGTTATTCCCTTAATTATGTGATACATCAATTGGAATATGAATCACATCACGTGTCAAGTTGTTTTTTTATATCGTCGACATACCCGCGGAAGCAGAGGGAGGATAACTCTAAGATGAGGTCATGCCTCAAAGCCATATAAACTTTCATCACATATACTATGTTGCCCGATACTTTTGAAGTCTTCAAACAAGGTAAGTTTACACAACACTTTGGGAGTGAAGACTCTTTCTTAAGCATTACGACATCAAGCTCACATCTCAGGTATTCGCTGGAATTTGGTATGGACTGACGCAGCTACAAATAAATTTAATCATAAATACTTTTACAATCTGTAACAGTGAGTTATGTGCACGATAGCCAATTAAACGCTAGTTACTCGCATGGAATTCAACAGTAAAAGCGGAAAATGTGGCTAGCTCTGAACAAGAAAACTGAGAGCCACGCTTATATAGACACTGATTGTTCCACTATGAATTAGGCCAAGGGCAGGGTAAATCAAAACATTGGCTTCGAAAAGATCTCGCTCAACCCACGTTTAACACCTTATAAAAACATCCGAGATCACTTCCCAGATGTGCCAGTGTTATTAAACTTTAACCGCCTCACACGTGATGGGTAGTTTTACAAACGTACGTGTGAAGAACGGAGGTAGTTTGGAACAATAACACAGTGTTTTTTTATGATTGATACACGCGCTTAACGCCTTAACGTTTATAGGCAAATCGTAACATTGCAATTAACTCGTCTGATGTATAAATTAACTGTATTACCATCGCAATAAAAAGCACGTAACATTATAAAGGTAATTAAGATTACAGTTGTACAAGCACGCATGATCGACGGCGGCGCCCCGGCCATTCATTAGGATCTATTAAATTAACACTAGTTAAGACTAATTTACTTGTTGGAGATTGGAGCGGTTATTTGGACGCTGTCATCGAGTAGAAAGCTCTGAGAGGGCCAAGGCCTTATAAATAAGAGGGTTGCGTCCGGTTTTTATTACAAATATAAAATGACAATCTGATTGAAAAAGTGATGTATCTCGTCAAACGTAGCTACAAAGGGGGATGTTGGCAAATAGGGAGCT